>NC_053444.1:62645771-62952509 GCF_007990345.1 Gossypium hirsutum
GCCCATACCAGACAAACAAGCCAAAACCAAATAACAATAAACAGTCCATTTATAGACCAAATTCCAATAGGCATGTATGGCCCAAAACCAAATCAGCCCAACACCCTAAAACTAATCTCTGAAACCCTAACCCTAGGTGCGCCGCACATAGGGTATTCTGACCCCTGGTCACCGCACGTCTGCTACCGCCACGATCATGTCACCACCCCTCACTTGCACAGTCACCTGCAAGACACGCAAAAGTAATGGAAATCATAGCAAAAAGTAATGAATCGACTATAAAAGAGCCAGAAAAAAGTTTGTATTTTTTGGAGACTGTCGAATACAAAGAAAATTTCAATCAAAAAATCGCACAAAGGTTTACTCCTATTGCCATTTCAATTTCGGTTTCACTATTGTTCTTTTTATTTTTTATTTTTATCTTTACGTACGAAAAGAAAGCAAAAAGAAAAGAGGAAGGGACTACCGGAGTTGTTCCGCGTCTAGGTCGTCCGAGGGCTTATTCTTCGGTGACAGAACTTGTCGTTGAGAGGGCCGATAGTCTTTTTTATTTTGTTTTTGTGTGTTTTGGGACCGAATTTGAACTCAGGGGGTTGAGATCTAAAAAATGGGACTATTGTACTTTCGCCGGCCACCGTGCGCGGCGGCACCAACGCCGGTGACTGATGGCCAGCACGACGACCAACGGTTAGAGCTAGGACCGGGGAGAGGGTTTTTTTAAGAGAAAACTCACATTTTTTTTCTGAAGAGCAAAGAAATGATTTTTCAAAAAAAATTGACTTATATAAACGGACTAAACGACATTGTTTTGGGCTAGCCACAGTATCCCTAAAACGACTTCGTTTCAGCTTAGACCCGCGGGCACGACCCGACCCGCCAGAGGATCCGCGTGTTTTCACTGGTGGGGATATTTGGCCGATCGGTCCCTCCACTTTTGAGTCGCTTTCGATGTAGTTTTTTCATATATTTGCAATTTTGGTCACAAAATTTTTCTTCTGTTTTAATTTGGTCCCTAGACCATGCATATGCGCCTCACTGAAATGATGCCGTTTGATCAACGTGGGAATATTTCCCTTTTGGTCCTTTTCCTTTCACGCGCGTTATAATTGAGTCCTTTTTTATGTTTCCTTTTTAATTTCGACCCTAAAACTTTGTTTATTTTTAATTTAATCCCCAATCTGTTATTGTAGTCATTTTACTATTAAATTAATTTTTTAAATATTATTAATACTTTCATCATTAATTTTGTATTAGCTTTTATTATTATTATTTATTCGTTTACACCTTTTTAAATCCAAAATCTTGTTATATATGTATATATATGCATGCATACATTTTTATAATATACGTACACATTTTTTATAATTTATATGTATACATGGTTATATATATAATTTTTTTTGTATCTTATAATTTATATATATGTGTACATACATATATCTTTTTACATTTTATAATTTTATTCATTTTCTTTACTTACTTATTCATTTGCGTTTTCATTATTATTTTAAAAGAATGTTTTACTTTTATTTGCTTATATACTTGTTATTTTGTATGCTATTGATTTGTCTTTTTTATTTATCTTATTTTCGTTACTATTGCTCGTATTATTTATGCTTACATCATTGTATTCATTTTTATTTTGTTACGCATATTGACACCGTGTTTCATTTCTACTATTTCGTGTTAGATTAATTTCATTCAATGCATAAATTATGATTTTTGAATAAGCAAAATCTCGTGTTTAGATTCGAGAAGGTCGTACCTTAACTTACGGGGTTTTGATTTTCACAATAAATCTAAATACACGAATCTTTTCAAACTCAAGTTTTAAACGATCTCGAAAATTAAGAAAAGATTGTGTCCTAACTTACTGGGCATGATCACCTTTTTTTAATCCGAGACAGCTAAATATCTTTTAAATAAGTAAATTTTTGGCATCCATTCACGCATCGGGAATTTAAGACATTGTGTCCTAACTTACTGGATATAATTCTCTTCTTCGATTAATGTGAAATATGCTATTTTCTCAAAAATTTCCAGCATTTGAATAAAGGATCGTATTTTTAAAACTCTTCAAAATTTTCGCTCTTCGACACTAAGACACTAATTAATCAACTAGGTACCAATTTTTGGACGTTACGAGGGTGCTAATCCTTCCTCGTACGTAACCGACTCTCGAACCCGTTTTCCTGAATTTTGTGGACCCAAAATCGTTGTTTTAATAAAATTAAATTGTTTATTAAAAACAATCACTTTTCGAGGTGGCCCGATCACACCTCATCAAAAAAGATTGATGGCGACTCCCATATTCGCTTTCATTTTAAAATCCAAGTCGATCCCGTGTTCACAAAAAAAATGGTGTCAACAGGTATTTTTCTTCAAACAAATGTTTGATTGATGTTTATATATATATATATTTTTGGTGAAAATGTTTATATCTTTTTTAGGTGAAATTTTTTATATGATGAACATAAAATCAAATTGTTCTGTAAAGTTTGAAGTAAATGCCAAAAATGAAAGGAAAATAATTTCTTTGGTATTTATTTTCAAAAAATCCTTGATTGACGTTTATGTCCCTTTTTTTTTTGGGTCAATACAAGGGTTCGAACGCGTGGAGTGCACACCTTGCCCTTAACAAAACCACCTTTGCCATCCATCAATTTGTAAAACCAATCAAACATGGATACTATTAACAGAGTTCTCTATGTTCTAAGCTAAGAGCCAATACTTTCTTCCTTATACACACAAACTATCAACATTCAAACAAAAGACCAACATTCAAAAACATCTAATTACATCAAAAACATAAGCTCGGAATGAATTAGTACGCGTTATTCAAACAAATGTCATCACCTTTCTCTCTTTTTTTTTCTTTTTCTTTTTTTTTTGAAATTTAACGATGAGAATCCAAAAGCAGCAGATGAACAAGGAAAACTTTAAAAAATCAAATTTATTTTACAGAATTCTCAATTATTTACTCCATTTCAAAGAAATCAAATGCGGAAAAATTGAATCCTAACCTGTAAATATCAAAACTGAGTTCTCTATAGAAGATGTTCGGGAACTCCTCTCTCAAGGTCTGAATAGCGTAACCATATTCACGTAATAATTTTGCTTCTCCTCTTCCTCTTTGCTGGGCTTCGATCCTCGCTTCACATAAGCTGAAAATTGTACGTACAACATCAAGTTTTGGCTCAAACCCGAAATCGTACTGCTGACATCTTTAACACTGACCCTAGCATTGGTCCTTGACCAAACTTTCTAATCATCGTTCTTCGAAATCACGCAGCTCTTGAGGAATTTAGGGCGGGGGTAGGGTACCTGGCAAATTTGCTAAGAGATTGAAAAAAAAAAAGATAGATAACAAAAATCAGAATGATTGAAGAGATAAAAATGGGTAGACTAGAGAGAATATAAAGGAGGGTACCTGGCAATGGCACTGAATTGCAGCCCAAGGGGAAGAGGAAAGGGGAGAAGAAGGTGTCATTTTCTGAAAAATGTCTTACCGAAAAAAAGTGTAAGACATTTTCCCACAAAAAGACCTCATTTTCCCGTGTTTTGGAAAAGGTTTTACAGGAGGAATTTGTTTTCCACCAAACAAACGGTGGAAAATGATGAAAATATTTTCCAGAAAATCTTTTACTCCAAACAAACAGAGCCTAAGAGTGAAAATTTCTATTTTAAGGGGGATTAGGGCCCTTGCCAGCCCCTTGGCTTCACCTTTGTTTGTTATTTAATTATAAAAAGGTCTGATATTTTTCTCAAAAAGTAAAAATAGAAAAGTTTATATATATTAGTTAAAGAGTTAGTATTTGATATATTGACACTGTAATTTTTTATTCTACAAGTTGTCTTAAAAAATTGACATGTGTCTTTTTTTTTGTAATATTTTACTATGTCCTATAAAATATTTGTTAACCACCGACTCTTATTGTAAAGTTTAAAAACTCCGTATCCCAAATATTTTTCTATATTTAAAATAAAAAGTTTGATAGCAAATTAGTTCTGATAAAAGAAAAGACATATAAAGAGATACACAACAATATATCCATTGTTAGGGTACTTCTTATTACGTTGGTTTTTTATTGCAAAACAAAGGTAATTTCATTACAATAATCGTCCCGATTCCCAACTGTGTGTATATTCATCATGTTGATCAGGAAAAATTTTCAAGTAAATCTCATCATCTCTAGCAATCCAAATGCAATCATGATAGTTGCATTTATGAAGAAAGACCTCGGTTACCCAAAACACGTCGAATGAAGCATAAAAATTATCGTAAGCCATGTAGCACCAAAAAAGCGTTGCCCCAAGTATTTGCTGCTTGAATTTCCAACTGAACTCGGAACCGACAGTGAGGTTATGGATGCCTAAATTGTCGTCTTTAGACTTGCAATGAACTAACAATATCTTGCCATCGCTCAGATCATTGACAGTATGTACATGCCATGTAATTCTTAATGAAAGATTGCTGTTATTGTTATCATCATGGCCTTCAATAGGTTCAGAACTTCATGAAGTCACTAACGGAGTTATGGCTATTGCTTGAACAAACATGAAGAACACAATATTCTTATAGAAACTGTTCATTTCTTTTTTTTGCCTTTTGGTTTGTTTTATAATATTTTTGTTTCTTCTCTTTTTGATTATCGTAGCTATATATAGTGGAAGTTGAAAATAAATCGAAGGTTTATAAGGTAAATATTTTTTTTGGTATTTTTTTTTTCACCAGCTTAGAATATTGTATAAATTTTAAAGTAACACAAAAACAAGAAATCAAACTGGGATACACTTACTTAAAGGAGAAGTTGTAATTTTTCCTAAGTTATAAAATTTACATTAATCGATTTTTTCTGGCATTTGGATATCTTTTGAATGTTGTTTATATATATATATATATTTTTAGGTGATATAAACAATTAGTTGTAAAGCCCATATGATCTATTGATTTACATTCACCATTGATGATTAATTCTTTGAATCAATTTGGAAAAAATTTGTGTTATTTTGCAGTATTTTGATTTTAAAAAATTGAATTGAAACCAAGTCGGAGATCAAAGGTCAAGGGCGTAGTCAAAGTGGCTCTTCACCCCTTTGACTGAATGGTAGAATTGCACTTCTAGTGGCTCTTAAATATAAATAGTTCAATTCAATCCTTTTTACTTTTTAAATGGAGAAATTTCAATTTTGGCCCCTCTAAACGGTTAAAAAATCAATTTAAAAGCCATTTTAAGACAAAAAGTTTAGCTTTAGACCTGCAATTTTTTTAGTTTTAACTCGATCTTCCATTATACAAATCTTTGGCATCAGAACCCTTATCAAAGCTAGTCGAACCGAATTTCATTGGTTCAAATTCAATTCATTGATTTTTATTTTAAATATTTTTTTAAAAATATTTTCATTAATTATGTATAAAATATTTATTTTATATTAAAAATAATTAAAATAAAAGTAAAATTCAGTTGGATTTGATTCAATTTGATTGGTTTTGATTTGATTTGCATAATAGTGATTTTTTTATCTCACCAAATCAAATAAAGTTAAATAATAACCTATTTGAAATTGAATGAAATTCTAAATCGAACAATACGTTTCAAATTGATTTTCAATTTTCACAATTTTTTGTTTGTGTGCCATAACGCGTATGATGAAGAGGCCCTTGACTAGGGGTGTAAATGATGTTCACAAGCTACTCGAGTTTGAGTAAGAAAAATTTGAATTTGATTAAAAGATTATCGAGCTAAGCTCAAGCTCGAGCTATTGATCGAGTCAAATTTAAACTTAGTATAGTTTACTCAAACGACTCAGGAGCCTTATTGAGCTTTTCATATTTTATATGATTAAATTATGTTATTGCCCTTAATATATAAGTTTAATTATCAATAGGAGCTCGAGTACAAAAATTGATAAACAAACTTAATCGAGCTCAAGTAGATCGATTATATCTCAAGCCGAGCTCAAGCTTAAAAAAAAATTGATCAAGTTTGAACTGAGTATCAAGCTTCGAATTTCGCATTAAGCTCAAACTTGAACTTAGCAGTATTTGGGTTCGACTCAGCTCAATTACACCACTACACATGATACATTGCTTGTTGTCCCTTTAATAATACAATGTTGTAGGTCAAATTAATAGGGAAGACAAATTCAAATTGATTAGTAGGTCAAATTATAATTCAGCTCAATTCAAATAATAGCCGAATAAATATAACTAAATTAAAAGTAATAAAATCGATCCAAATACTAAAATTTGAATCAATTATCGATCAATTATGGAGAGAGATTTAATAGGTACACATCAAGCGGTGCTTGTTCTTCCAGTAGATATCTGCACCCAAAAACTGAGAAACCTAAAACCCATTTCATTGAATATGGGAAAGGCAAGGAGCATCAATAGAAAAGGAAGGGGGGGGGGGAACAAAACCTAAGGAATTGTTCTTTTCCTCGTCCACGATGGAATTTTGGATCATCCACTGCATGTTTTTCTTTTCCTCGTCCACGATGGAATTTTGGTGCATGTATTAAAAAAAGTTTAAAATAGGTTGTTTATTATATTTATTATTTTTTATATAATCTTTAGAATTATTCTTAATCTCTCTTTTAACATTTAAATAAGAGGATAATGCACTCGAACCCCATCCTCTTACACGTCCAACAATATCGATGCAATCGAATTAAAATTCAATAGATTACGAAATGTAATTTTTGGATGCTAATTTATCTCACTTATTTTATTAAATAATTTTAAAATAATAATTTTTAAATATTTCATGTGTAATTAAATTAAAACATTTTCGTCAATAATAAATCAAAGATTTTGTAATATAATATATACTATACATTTGAAAAATTGAACCTATGGTCTCATCACTAACCCTATATTTTAGCAAAATTTGATATTTAATATTAGCATTAAAGATTAAGTATTTTTTTATTTAAAATTTTTAATCTAATTGTTAATATCAAAATTTACTTATTATCATGTATGGTTAATTAATTTTTCTATGAAGTTAGCAATGATTAGATGAGTGTATTAAACGGAAAAGTTAAAAATTTTGTGTTAAGAAGATTAAGGGTGAGTTTGGATGGGCGGTGCGTTTACCTGCGGTTAGTGTAAAAATAGCGGTGGCGGTGAGATTAGATACATAGCGATACTATAGCGTGAGACAAAAAGTAAACTAAACGTACCGCACCGCACCCAATTGCCCATCCAAACCCACCCTAAGATAGAACTAAAATTTTCAAAGGTCCAAATTCAATAATTTTATATTTTAAAAAATAACATCTTTCATTTTAATAGGTTTGAAGTTTGTATCCCGTAGATATATTCAATTTATTAGAATGGAATTAGACCGATTGAATCAAGAATTGATAAGTGTACCAATTTAGATAGAAGTATTGAACAAATTGCTCGAAACTAATATTGAAATGGGAACTGAAATCAGTTGGATTTGTAGAAAACTGATTGTTTAACAAAGACCCATTAAATACAATCCAAATTGAAAAAACTCAACATAAAATAAAACCCAAAAATAAAAATGACTCAACGTAAAAAGGTAATAGAAGGAGATGTAACAATCCTTTTTCATTACCATAACCCTCCTTGTTTCCATTCTTCTCTCAGTTGATCAACATTTCCTTTTCTCAAGTAAATTCCATCATCTTTAGCGGTCCAAATGCAATCACCATAGTTACAATCATCAAAAAAGCCCTCGATTTCCCTAAACACGTCGAGTGTGGCATGAAAGTTGTCGTGAGCCATGTAGCACCAGAACAACGTTCCCCCAAAGAAATTCAGCTTGAATTTCCAACTAAATTCGGTGCCAACTGTAAGGTTATGGATGCCTAAATCGTTGTCTTTGGACTTGCAATGAACTAATAGTATCTTGCCATTGCTCAATCCGTTAACAGTATGGACATGCCATGTAATGAGCCACGGATCATGGTGGCTGTTATTAGATTCACAACTAGATGAATCTATTAATAGGGTTATATCTATTGCTTGAATAAGTATGAAGAATATAATATTCTTACAAAAATAACTCATGTTTCTTTTTTCTCTTTTGATTTCGTTTTGTAATATGTTTTCATTATTGTAGTCATTATAGTGGATGTATATGTGAAAGTTGAAAACAGATTAAGAGACCTATAAGGAAATATATTTTCTTTTGGCATTTCTTAGCTAATGATGAATCTAAAATTTTAAAATTTAGAGTAAATACCATAAAAGGATAAAAGAATGAATGCATTTGGTTAAAGGATTAAGAAAGTTGCCAAAGTTCTTGTCTTTTCACCTGCCAAAGTTGTAAATATTTACATTAATGGATTTTTTTTTGTCATTTGAATATCCTATGGTTTCTATTTATATCCTTTTTTAGGTGAGTAGTTGATTTTGATTATTTATGTGTTAACTATTTGATTAGGATTAATTTGAGAAAAAAAGTGCGGTTATTTTGTATTATTCTGATTTTTTTTATAAAATTGAATGGAAATAAAATCCGAATCGAACTAAATTTAAATGGTTTGAATTCAATTCATAGATTCTAAAAAAAATTATTATATTTTGTTAAAAATTATTTTCACTAAATGTATAAAATATTTATTTATATTAAAAAATAAAGTAAAATTAAGATTTAATTCAATCCGATTCAATTCATTTTTATTTATTTTAGTTTGGATAATAATAGTTTTATATCTTATAAATAAAAAAACCAAACTGAACCAAATGAAATTAAGTTAAATTTTTTTTGGTAAAAAAAAATCACTATACGATTACATTGAACAATCAATCCCTTGTATAGGCATTCCTATCCTTATACTGAACTTGGTGGGTCCATAAATATTAATAGATAGAAATAAATTCAAAATCGAATAAAAAACTTTAGCATATTTTATGTATACAAAGAAGACTCCTATCACCCATAATTTGTTGTCCCTTTAATAATACAATGTAGTAGGATGAGGCCTTATGGAATTCATTTTGATATTATAAAATTTTTAAAAATAATCATAAGTTAGATAACAATTATAATAAATTTGATCTAAATAATAACAATTTTTTATCTTAAAGATTGAAAACTAAACCGAATCAAATAAATTTAAATAGTAATTGAATTGAAATTAAATTGCAAGTAATAAAATCGAACCAAATACTAAGATTTGAATCAATTATCAATTTTCTTTTTTCTTTTTCTTTTAACTCATCCCTAATTTATTTTATGTTTACACAAGTTAACCGGAAACCAATTTAACCAAAAGATTACTAAAAAAGTAATTCAATTTATAAAATAAATTATATTATTATAGGAGTATTTTATCTTTTTATTATTTACGAATTAAAAAAAATCACACATGATAAAATTTAAACATCAGACATAACGAAATTTAGACATTAAATTTTATCATTTAAATTGAAGGTTCATTTCTTTTTGGTACGAAGGATAAGAAACAAAAGCTAATTCAATCTAAATTCCCCAAACAGCCTATAAGAGAGGAATAAGACTCGAGGCTGAGTTTGCAAGATGGTCGACACATTTATTTCCGTCTCGCAGAATATGTCTCACTTCCATCTCCCAACCTTCTCTAATCAAAACCAAACAATCCCATATCAAAAGTGCCCAACAGATAGGAATCGTCATATGCATTCCTAAGAAAAGTAACTACCATCAATGAATCAAGCTCCGCAATAAGTCGTTGGATACCAAAACTCTTGGCAAGGCACAAACCTTCGCCAACATCCCATAGTTCAGCCTGCATGTTGTCAATTCATCCTACCTGTTTAAACAAGGGTATGAATATAGTTGAATTGGTCAAAAACCCCCCATTAAACCGATTGTTTGACATTTCTTTACCCGATTTATTAACACAAATTGGTAAAACCCAACACAAAATAAAATCCAAATTAAGAATGTGGAAAAGTAAGTATAATCCAACCTAAAAAAATAAAAGTTAAATATATATTAAAACTTTTATGTGTTTATTGATTTTTTTTTAACTCTTTCTTTTTATAATTTTTTGGGTAATTGAACTAGTTATACTAAAAATCGATAGTTTAGTTCCACCACAAGTCCATTCTTAGAAAATTAGATAATTACTGATGAATTTAGATAAAAAAATTTTATATTATTTATTGCAAAAAGAAGTAATAGAAGGACATATAAAAATCCCTTTTTATTGTCATAATTGTGCCTATTCCCATCTGTGTCTCAATTCATCAACCTTTTTAGCAAAATTTTTCAAATAGATCCCATCATTTCTAGCGATTCAAATACAATCACTATAGTTACACTTCTTAAAAAGGACTTCGTTATCCCAAAACACGTTGAATGTAGCATGAAAATTGTCATAAGCTATGCAGCACCAAAAAAGAGTTCCTCCAATTACCCTCAGCTTGAATTTTCAGGAGAATTCGGCGCCGAATGTGAGATTATGGATGCCCAAATTATCGTCCTTAGACTTGCAATGAACTAACAATGTATTGTCTTTGGCCAAATCATTAACGGTATGGACATGCCATGTGTTGAACCACGGAGAGAGACTACTGATACCATTATGGTGATCTTTATTAGGTTTAGAAATTGATAAAATTATTAATGGGGTTATGACTACTGTATGAACAACATAATCTTCTCACAAAAACTATTCATTCTTTAGCTTTTGATTTGTTTTATAATATGTTTTGTATTTGTTTTAATTTTTCATTATCGTAGTTATATATGTGAAAGTTGAAAAAAAGATTTTTATAAGGCAATATATTTTTCTTTTGGTACTTTTTTGCTAATGATGAATGCAATTTAGGTAAAATCTAAAGTAAGTACCAAAAATGGAAAACAAAATGAATGCAGCTGGTTAAAAGATTTACAATGTTGCCAAAGTTATTAAATTTACATTAATGGATCTTTTCTGGCATTTGGATATCCATTTAGGTGATTAGTTGAACCAAATTTTAAATGTAAATAATATCAAACATCAAAAGTAGTCGAACCAAATTTCGTTGGTTCGAATTCAATTCATCGAATTTTTAAAAATTACTTTACTGTAGTTAAACTCGATTTCAATATCGAAATTCATGACATTACACTATTAATCCAACAATCAAGTTTTGATGTTTGGTTATTATTATTAGTTAGGGAACATAGAAAAATATAAATTTCTTTGGTATTGTTTTTCTTATTCTAATATATGTTATATCTCCTTCACGTGTCTCTCCACGTATCATTAATAGGTAAACCACGAGTTAACGTATCCACATTGGACAAACTTCTAACCAGACAAGTCTGGAGAACCACAAACCACAATAGACTGGTGAACCTTCATAAGATCACTATTGTTGGATGCACGTGGGAATTCAAACTCATAGGTAAACCATGAGCTAACGTATCCACATCATCGCCGCTGCAACAAGGTATAATTTTATTGTCAATGAGCTCAGGATGCACAGAATCCCTTATCCCCGTATATATAAGTGCACCATAACACCCGAGAGAAGAGGAAGACATGAAAACCATCTATCCTTTCTCCTCTTCCTCTTTCTACCTAGACTTTCTTCATCAATCAACTTTACTAGACACCCTATTTAGTGGCTCTCCGTCTCGACCAAGGATGAACCACCATTACAACTGTCATCTGTTCCTCCTTGACAGTCTCAAACAATTTGGTGTCGTAAGTGGATGACAGTGGCTAACCCCAATACTAGTGTTCTCTCATCCAAAGAGCTTAACCCCAATGATGATTAACAAAACTTTCAGAGGGATGTACCTGTTAGAGATTGACTCGATTAAGCAAGGAACAAGTAAAAATAGCAGAAGAAATTGAGAAATTGAAAAACTCCTCCAAAGAGGATAAAAAAACCATGGGCAAAGATAATTTTACTATAATGGCAAAAGAAGTGAAGAGTACAAAAAGATGGAGATAAAAACTAAACCCCGAAAACCCGAAAACAAAGAACCCTCAAAACGTAAACACAAAAATCTCAAAATGTGTTATGAGTTCTAATATCTAATGGGTGTGTTTTCTAAGGTTGTAAAAGAGTCTATTTATAGGCAAAATTCATATGTCAAATAATAATAAAATAATCTAAACTAATCAGTGTTTGATTGAAGCAAATAAACAGAGTTTAACTAGAAAATTATTTCTCAAATTTGACTAAAATAGGAGTCATACTTAACAAATCTCCACCTTGACTCATAATTCTACAACGCCATCTTTGCCAAAGCTTGCCACGAGCCTAGCTTGAACTATGCAGGGAATTAACTGAGTCGAATCTGTGCTTAAAAACTGGAAGACTTCTAGCCTTCGACTTGTACACTGCCAAATCAAAACTAACCCGGGTCTGATTTTCACGAACACAGTGCCTTAACTTTTCAAAACCTGCATCCAAAAGAGTACCTCTCTTCAACGAAACGGTTATACATTTTTCCCTCCTATGAGCAAGTTGCCTCCGCTCCAAACGAGTTGACTTCGACTCTGTAACAGACGAGGGACGTTCGATTTCACCAGTCACTGTAGAACCTTCCAGAATATAAAGACTGCAGTTCTTTTACCTTTTAACAAAACGAGAGCTCCACAAGATAGTTTAATGCCGCTCGACTCGATGTTGATTCTGTATCCTTTCAAATCTAAAATACTCAAGGAGATGAGATTCTTTCGTAAATCAGGTACATACCTGACATCTGAGAGTGTCCTAATCGTCCCATCGTGTATCCTAATTTTAACAGTACCAATACCAATTACCTTACTAGATGAATCGTTTCCCATGCGCACAACTCTACCTTCAACCGAACTGTATGTGGAGAACCATTCTCTATTGGGACACATGTGAAAAGAACATCCCGAATCTAGGATCCACTTAGATGTGAGCTTGGAGTTATCGCTCGTTGACACTAACAAGAAATCTCACTGCTTTCATCGGCCAAATTAGCACCAGCTACATCTTCCTCATTACTCTCAACAACTCTTTTATTTCGCAGTTTATAGCTATAATGACCCATTTTTGCCAGCCCATATACTAAAATCGTAAATAATAAAAAGCCAAATATAAAAATTATTAAATAACAGTCCATGGTTACATGCCCAAAAATAAACCAGCCTAATACAGATCAAATACCTAACCCAATTACAGAAAGTAAAAGCTAACACCTAACCCTGGCCCAAATTACCATACGGCCCAACACCAAAATGGAGCAAAAAAAACCCTAGCCGCATACTGCTCCAGCGCCGCAGCAACTAGGACCCAGCCTCTGCCCTCGCACGTACCACGCCTCCACGGCACGCACCTTCATGCACCGTAACTGCCAACACAAACAAACAAAAACAGCAAAGAGAGAAAAAACAGATTGTATTTTCTTTAATTTTTCATTTTTGGCTATAAAAATCAGAGGAGGCCATTGTATTTTTTTACACACACAGATTGAAATACAAAAAAAGGAAAGAAATCAAAGTTTTTTTAAGGTAAATCTAAAAGTTTGTTTTGTTTTTCTTGTTTCTATTTTATTTTCTCCGATCTTTTCTTCACTGGGGCGTATACATATATGAAGTAATAAAAAAGGAGGGATAGAACCCGTACCTGGTTAAGCCCGCTGTCGAATCCCTCGTTGGTTTCGATCAGAACCAAATGGTTGGGGGCTCTGATGTTGAAGCGGCTCATGGGGAGGGTATTTCTTTGCTTTAGGTTTTCTTTTAAAAAAAGAGAGGGCTGTTGAGATTTTAGGGTTTATTTTTTTGGTTTATAAACCATGTAAGAAACAACGTCGTTTGATGCCAATGCAATGGTTTCGAAATAGCGTCGTTAAAGGCTGAAACCCGCGCGGTGACCCGACCCGAGGGAAGGATCCGCGCATTTCTGATTGTTGGGTTATTTGTCCCTCTAGTCTCTCCGCATTAGCAGTGTATTCAGAATGGGTTCCATTTGTTCTTTTATTTTTCTAATTTTTTTCCCCTTGCGTTTTGTTTTGATTCTGTTGTGGTCCAGAAGGAAACGCAGTGTTTTGGGGCGGGGAAATATTCACGATTTGGCCCCCATTTAATCTGCATATTACGATTTAACCCTTTATTTGGTTTTTAATTCTGTTTGTTTCCTGTTGGTCTGTTTTCAATTACGATTTAGTCCTGGTGATAGTTATTTATTTTAGCAATTGATCTGTTATTATTATTGTACTACTGTCATTAGTATAATTATTATGTTTTGTTATATTAATCTACTTTTTTTATATACGTAATCTCATTTTACGATAGGTTTTCACATCATGGTCATATATTTATAATGCATTACTCTTTAAAATCCAATATAATGTATACATATTTTAATGATTTCTACTTAAGTTTTTTCCTCACATGTTTCTATATATTGAAGATTTGTATAAAAATATTTTTATTTTGTATACATGTAAATTTATATTAAAGTATTTTTATTCTAAATATATTATTATTAATTTCATATTGTTATAATGGTTTACTCCAAGTTTTCTTTCAAATATGTGTATATTTGTCAAAACTTATTTTTATATATATGTGATTTATATCTTAAAACCCTGTTTTATTATATGCTTGGTTTACCTTAACCTTTTTATATATGTTATTATATGCATACATTATAATTTATATCAAGTTTTTTTATGTATTACTTATCTAGATTAATATATGTATATCATTATATACCTAAATTTTCGTAACATTATATTTGCTTCAAAATTCATCTAAGTATTATTATTTATGTAGTGTATCTTTAAAAATTGGTTAATAATTCATTTAATTTTTGAATGTTGTATGATGTGAGACGATTGCTATTACGCGTATTGTGTTGCTTGCTCATATTGTTTGATTATTTGTCATTTATTAGTGTACATTGTGGCTTACGAATTATTATTTTGTGTTATCTATTATCACGCCATCACATTTTATTCATTTAAAAGGTCACGTCTAATATCGTTTTAAGTATCGAAATCATTTTATTCAAAAGCTTTCAAATCAATGCAATGCTCGGTATTTGGAATCTTCGATAGAATTGAGCCCTAATGTATTGGGTTCTAATTTTCTTCGTTGAATCTAAATAAATCAAAAGTATTCTTTAATCAAAACCCATAAATAAAAAAGTTCACTCTCGAGAATTTGATACGTTGTGTCCTAATGTATTGGACATGACATGTTGATCTCTCGAGACGAGGATTTTTCAAAGAAAAAGTAAATAAAAACAATATTCAATGTTTGGAATTTTGAGAAATTGTGCCCTAATGTATTGGGCCGCGATTTTTCATCTGTCTTGAACAATTGAATATCCTTTTTAAGCCTCACTACACGAGTTTTTTTTAAAAAATATATGTATAAAAAGACAAGCTTATTTTCAAGGACGCGAAATAGCACATCCTAACTTGTTGGGTGTGACATTTTGTCTCCCGAAATAAGAAAGTCTCAGCATACATTTTGATTTATACGAGTTTTAAAAAGGGGCCCTGTTTTAATCTTTTTGAGTTTTCAATATTCGACATTAAGACATTAAGCAATCAATTAGGTACCAATTTTGGGCGCGTCGAGGGTGCTAATCCTTCCTTGTGCGTAATCGACTCCCGAACCCATTTTCTGGATTTTGTAGACCAAAAATTATCGTTTTAGTAAATTTAAACGTTTATTAAAATGATTAAATTATGAGGTGATCTGATCACACCTAAATAAAAAAATTGGTGGCGACTCTAATTTTTATTTTTTTTAAGTCGACAATTATTTTTGTTTATCAAAAAATGGCTTCGACAATAACAATCTGTTTTGACGTGACCTAACTTTTTACAATAGCAACACCTTTTGTCTCGTTTCTTTGATGCTATCAAAATGGAAGCTTACCTATCTGCCTTGATATCTAAATGAAGCTCATTGTCGAGTTTGTCTTTACTCAACAAATGACCCTTCACATCTTCAAATAAGAGTTTGTCTCTGTCATAAATTAGGGTCTCCCTGAAAGACTTGTATGAAGGGGGTAAAGAGCACAATAATAGCATAGCTTGATCTTCATCATCAATATGAACCTCACCGTTCCTTAAATCTTTTAAAAGAGTAATGAATTGACTGATGTGATCTCTAAGAAGCTCGCCTTCGTTCATGCGAAACGTAAATAGACGTTGTTTCAACACTAAACGGTTAGCCAGAGTCTTAGTTGCATAAAGGGTTTCTAACCTTTTCCACAAGGCAGATGAGGTCTTCTCCATCAATACCTCTTGCAATACCGTATTCGCGAGGCACAACTGGATTGCAGACAAAACCTTTTCATCAAGCTCTTCCCATTCTGTTTTATTTAGATTCTCAGGCTTTTCCCGGTAACAACCTTTTTCAAACCGGATTGAACTAGAATTGCCATCATCTGAACTTGTCACAGATTGAAATTTGTCTCACCATCGAACTTCTCAATTTCAAACTTTGTTGCTGCCATATCTAAATGGGCTGATCTATGAAAATTGAACTAGCTCTGATACCACTTGTTGGGATCGACCCGATTAAGCAACAAGGAACAAGTAAAAATAGTAGAAGAAATTGAGAAATTGAACACACAAATTTAATGTGAAAAAACTCCTCCAAAGAGGATAAAAAAACCACGGGCAAATATAATTTTACTATAATGGCAAAAGAAATGAAGAGTACAAAAAGATGGAGATAAAAACTAAACCCTGAAAACCCGAAAATAAAGAACCCTTAAAACGTAAACACAAAATTCTCTAAATGTGTTATGAGTTCTAATATCTAATGGGTGTGTTTTCTAAGGTTGTAAAAGAGCCTATTTATAGGTTAAATTCATATGTCAAATAATAATAAAATAATCTAAACTAATCAGTGTTTGATTGAAATAAATAAACAGAGTTTAACTAGAAGGTTATTTCTCAAATTTGACTGAAATAGGAGTCATACTTAACAGTACCTTCTCAAACGTAAGCAAACAGAGCACAAGAACGCATGCATGTACACCAAAATTACCCCCATTAGCAAATATCGTATGACCCCTACCAACAAACATCGTATAATCCCTACCAGTAGGTGCATTATTACCCTTAGCAACAATATTATCATTATCCTCCCATGGTACTATGGTTAACCCCCCCCCCCAAACTCATGCCAGTACCCCTCCAGCTAACCAAGGCTTCTAGAATCCCAGGAATGAGAAGACGAAACAGCCTAGTCTACCCGCAGGCAACAACATGGTAGCAATAGTGTCACTGATTATAAAGATGATATGGTAGCCAAACCTGCAAAATGAGTGAAGATGCATTAAAAGAAAAGAGTTGAAAAATGAGTGTTACTAATTCAAGAACCATTTTTTCAAAACTTAATCTATTAAACTAATATGAGACAATCTTTATTCTATGAATTAGAAATATAAATCAATTTAATTTTTATTTATAATTATAGTTTTTAAGGATAATGTCATCTTTGAAACCTGTTTTTTAACAAATGTTCAATGTGATTATTCTAATTTGAAAACGTCCAATTTGTGTATTCGGTTGATAACTAGAATCAACACCGTTAGTGAATGTTAAATCATCTAAAAAAATTTAATGCATGAAATTTTGTTTTCTAAATAATAATTTCATATAAATAATGTAATATTATGTAGAAAATTAAATAAAATCCAAAAGAATTCAAAATTAAATAACTAAACCTAAACCATGGTTAATGAAAGGCCCACCATGCCACTGTGAAAGAGAACTGATTCCACATGTTTTTAGATGTATTGAAACATGTTTAATTTGGCAGCAATGTTGATCTTCGTGGTATGCGTAGTGTGGGTGGCTCCAAAGGAGCCTTTGTCTTTTCTTATTGATTGAAATAACACTCTTAAACAAGGCAGGTCTGATACTTCATCTATTAGTTTATCACAAATCCAATTCTAAAAATATTAGACAATTAATGAGAAGATAAAATATAAATTTTTATTTATTTATTACAAAACAAGTAACAAAAGGACATGTCCATCTATCAACATTTCTATTTCTCAAGTAACTCCCATCATCTTTAGCAGTTCAAATGCAATCACCATAGTTGTACTCCTGAAAAAAGTCCTCATGCTCCTAAATGCATCGAATGCAACATGAAAATTGTCGCATGCCATGTAACACCAAAAAAGTGTTCTCTTGACAAAACTTGGCCAGAATTGTCAATTAAACTCGACATTAGAGGTGAGATTATGAATGCCCAAATCGTTATCCTTAGATTTTTATATTATTTTTTATATAATTTTCAAATATATATAATACATCAAAAATACTAAAAACATCAAAATAAATATTTCTCAACAAATTGAAAATAAATATTAAAAAATATGTAGACTTAAATAACACTAAGATAGATGCAACTTAACAAGCAAATGCCTCTAAAATAATAACAAAATTAACAATAAAATAAGTATTATACAATATCCAAACAATAACAATAAAATAGTAGTAACATAATAGTAAAATTGTAGCAAAATAGGGAGAAAACAACAAGAAAATAACATTAAAAAAATAGATTTTTTTTATCCTTTAGTGAATTTGGAATGTCTTACCCGAGGCCCGTCTCGATTTTTAAACGGGTCTTATTTTTTTTGTTCAGGCCCATTTTTCGGGCCTATACTTTTGCCCAAACCCTCCCACATTTCGGGCAAGCCTTCGGGCCGTGCCGGGTAGCCCGACTCATGAGTAGGTCTACTATCACGTATGTTTATTGAGTTAATAATTATTTCCTTACGAAGATAGCATGATTGTATGAGTGTATGAAGAGGTAAAGTTAAAAATTTCGTGTAAAGAAGATTAAGACAAAATTATAAAATCCGAAAGCCTAAAGTCAATAATTTTATATTTAAAAAATATAAATTTAATTACTATATTTTAAGAGAGGGCAAAATGAATATTTTCAGTTTTAACACGGGTCCAAGGCCTCCTAGATGTATTTAGTGTTGTTGGAATTGTATTGAATCAATTGGACTTGAAATCAATGGATGGATCGGTTTAGATAGTGGTATTGAATGAACCACTCGAAATTACCATTGAAATGGAAACTGAAATCAATTGAACTAATAAAAAACCAATTAAACCTATCATTTAACTTTTAACTCGATTTATTGATGTGGGCCCATTAAATACAACCCAAACCGATAAAATAAAACCCAGAAATAAAAAAAATGGACCAAATAAATATACACCCAACCTAACACAATAAATAAAAGTTAAATATATATAAAAGTTTTAATTTATTTTGTTTATATTTTTCTAAAAATTTTTGGGTTTTCTCTGAACTTTTCCCCTTTTTATTTTTCTCAAATTTTTTTGAACTTTTTGAGTGGTTGAGCCAAAAATTAATAATTCAGTTAATTCGATCACATATTTGACTCTAAAAAGATTAGCTAATTAACGAACAAATTTATACAAAAATAATATGTTTTTTTTATTGCAAGACAGGTAAATGAAGGACAAATAACAAATCCCTTTTCATTACCATAATCTACCTTGTTCCCATCCGTATGTCAATTTATCAAACTTTCCATTTCTCAAGTAAATCCCATCATCTTTAGCAGGTCCAAATGCAATCACCATAGTTGCACTCTTGAAAAAGTCATCGTTCTCCCTAAATGCGTCAAATGCAGCATGAAAGTTGCTGTGAGCCATGTAGCACCAGAAAAGCGTTCCCCCGAAGAAATTGGGCTTGAATTTCCAAGTAATTTCAGTGTCAGCGGTGACGTTATGGATGCCCAAATCGTCATCTTTAGACTTGCAATGAACTAATAGTATCCTGCCATTGCTCAATCCGTTAACGACATGAAGATGCCTTGTAATAAGCCACGGAGAGAGTTTATTGATATCATCATGGTGGCCTTTATTAAATTCACAACTTGATGAATGTATTAATAGGGTTATAGCTATTGCTTGAACAAGTATGAAGAATATGACATTCTTACAAAAATAGCTCATTTTTCTTCTCTTTTGATTTGGTTTTGTCTTTTTTATTTTTCATTATTTTAGTTATATATAGTGGATGTATATGTGAAACGTTATAAGGCAATATATTTTCTTTTGGTATTTCTTTGCTAATGATGAAAGCAAGATTGTAAAATTCAGAGTAAATACCAAAAAAGGAAGAAGGAATGAATGCATTTGGTTACATTAATGGGTTTTTTGGGCTTTCGAATATCCTTTGATTTCTGTTTCTAGGTGAGTAGTTGATTTACATTTGATTATTTATGTCTTAATACTATTTGATTAGGATTAATTTAAGAAAAAAGTGTGGTTATTTTCTATTATTTTGATTTTTTTATAAAATTGAATGGAAATAAAATCCGACATCAAAGGTTATCAATCTGAATTTAAATGGTTCGTTTTGTTTTAAAAATAATAATAATATATATTTTTTAAACATACTTTCACTAAATGTATAAAATATTTATTTTATATTAAAAATAATAAAATTAAGTTTAATTCGATTCGAGTCATTTTGGTTTATTTTAGTTTGGATAATAATGGTACCGAATCAAATAAATTTAAGTAATAACAAATTTGAAATTGAACCAAAATCAAAATTAAATCAAACACATTAGCATATTTTATATATAGATGAAGAGACCCATGAGACATCACATGTTGTCCCTTTAATAATATAATGTACTAGGTCGAACTAATGACATTATCAAATTCATTTTGATATTATAAAAATTTTAAAATTAATCATAAATTATACAAAAATTATTATTCAATTTTATTTAAATAATAATATTTTTTTTATCTTAAGGAATGAAGATTGAACCGAATCAAATAAATTTAAATAGTAACTGAATTAAATTTATAGTAATAAAATTGAACCGAATACTAAGATTTGAATAAATTTAAACCGGTTATTTGACATTTTACCCGATTTATTAACACAAACCCATTAATTACAATCCTAAAACCTAAAATAAAAATGTGGCGCAACTACTATAATCCAACCTAAAAAAAGAAAAGAGTTAAATATATATTAAAACTTTTGTGTGTTTATTGATTTTTCTGATTTTTTTTAGGTGATTGAACTAGTTATATTGGAAATTGATAATTTAATTCGACCATAGGTCCCATTCTTAAAAGATTAGAGAATTAATGAAAGAGTTAGATAAAAAATTATATTATTTATTGCAAAAAAAGAAAAGAAAAGAAATAGAAGGACATATAACAAATCCCTTTTTATTACCATAATTGTCCTTGTTCCCATTTGTGTCTCAATTCATCAACCTCTAACCAGGTAAGCTTGGGGAACCTCGAACCACAATAAACTGACGACCCTTCATAAGATCACCCTCGTTGGATGCACGTGGGAATTTAGACTCATTGGTTACCTAATTGTCTTAGGAGGTTATATCCTAAGACATCACATCATCGCCATTGCAACAAGGTATAATTATATTATCAGTGAGCTTAGGTTGCATGGACTCCCTTGTCCCCCATATATAAGTGCACCATAACATCTAAGAGAAGAGGAAGTGATACATCCACGAATGTTGTAAATTTTATTAAATTTCATTCACCAAAGTTGCTAATTTTCAAGTTTGAAAAATTAGTTCACTTGCAACGGCTTTTTTGATAGGATCCAGGCATTTTTAGTTTATATGTCTTCATAGTGTTCAAAAATCTATCTTTTATCTTCGAAACTCACTTTAAATTACTTGATTCTGAGTTCGAGAGCTCAAGTTATGACTATTTTAGTGAAGACCATGCGAGCAGAATTTCTGGATGAAATTATTACGAAATTTATGAGTTTTGGCTTTTAATTTGAGTTTAAATAATATTGAGTTTTATTTTTTGGCTTAATTTTTATTATATATAACCCCCAATATTGTATTTATTAGGTTTTATTATTTTATAATTTATTTATTCTAAATTTAGGATATTTTACAAGTATTTTAAGTTATTTAGGATTTTTATATTTCTTAGTAAAAAAAATTAGTTTAAAACTAGTTTTGTTTAGATTAATTAGAGTTTTAAATATAATTGAGTTTTATTTGGATATACATAGCTAGGTTATATAAAGGCCCCTCCATTTTTTATTAGATATACAATTGTCTTTCATTAATAAAGTTTTCAACCCTGGGAGTTAGTTTCTTTGGTGCAAGATTGCTTTCTTGTCATTTTAGACTTCTTGATTTTTTGTTTAAGGAGTCGTGGAGAATTAATTTTTCATCTTTCAATTTGCCCATAATTATTTTCTGGAGGGTTGATTAAAGTCATTAATTGAGTTTGTAGAGGTTTATGCCTCAAAGCACTCAATTGGATACTTATCCATCTATCTATCATATTCATCAGTTTATTCGATTCATCTTCGACTTTTTATTCTATCTTGTCTTTATTTAGTTATTATTTTTAATATTTATTCTTAATTCTTAATTCTTAATTCTTAATTCTTAAATTTCTTATTTTTTATTTTTTTTATATTTTTCCTAAATCTGTTTGGTTTCTTTCTCGAGTCAAACAACTTGAATACGATCTTGGTCCGCCGTTACTTATGATCAAAAAGACACTAAAACCATCTATCCTTCCTCCTCTACCTCTTTCTACCTAGACTTACTTCATCAATCAACCTTACCAGACACCCTATTTAGTGACTCTCTGTCCCGACCAAGGGTGAACGACTGTTACAACCGTTCTCCTTTCCTACTTGTTAGTCTCACTGATAAACAATTTGGTATCGTAAGTGTGGACGACAATGGCTAACCCCGATTCTAGTGTTCCCCCATCCAAAGAGCTCAACCCCAATGATGATCAGCAAAACTTCCAGAAGGATGTACCTTCTCAAACCCAGGCAAACATAGCACAAGAATGCCTGCATGCACACCCAATCCCCCATCAACTAATACCGTATGACCCCTACCAACAAACATCGTATAATCGCTACCAATAGGTGCATTATAACCCTTATCAGCAATACTATCAGTATCCTCCCATAGTACTATGGTTACGCCCCCCTCCTCCAAACCCATGCCAGTATCCCTCTAGCTAACCAAGACTTTCAGAATCCTCATCGAGGTCCCAACAATTCACTGACATGCAAGATAGAAATTAGGAATTTTCATTTTTTTCCTCGATTCGTTGGTAATTGATATTACCCAATTGAACAACAATATCATCAATGGAAATGATTATAATAGGGCATTTGGGTTTGAACTGCCAAGCAATTCTGAATTTGACAGCCTTAATTATTGGACTACTATCAAACAACTCAAAATTAAAAACCACTGTCTATAAAGTATCAAACCTGCCTTATTTTAGAGTGTTATTTCAAGCAAGAAGAAAAGAAAAAGGCTCCTTTGGAGCCACCCACACTATACATACCACGAAGAGAAACATTGCTTCCAAATTAAACATGTTTCAATACATCTAAAAACATGTTGAATCAGTTCTCTTTCACAGTGGCATGGTGAGCAAACATCATACAAAGAATCCCTCTTTTTCATTAACTTTTTTTAAAAAAAATTTTTTAATGTAATTAATTGTTTGGATTTTATTTTATTTTCTACATATTATTACATCATCTATGTGGAATTATTATTTGAAAAACAAAATTTCATGTCAAATTTTATTTGGATAATTTAACATTCATTAACCGTCTTAATTCTAGTAATCAAAAGAACACACAAAGATTGATAATTCAAGTACTACATTAGACATTTGATGAAAATACAAGTATCAAAGATGACATTATCCTTAAAAACTATAATTATAAATAAATATTAAATTGATTTTTATTTTTAATTTATAGAATAAAAAATAAAAAGACTTTAAGATTGTCTCATGTTAGTTTAATAGATTAAGTTTTGTCAAAATGGTTCTTCAATTAGTAACACTCATTTTTCAACTGTTTGATCCTTTTTTTAATGCATCTTCATTTATTTTCCACTTTCGGCTACCAGGCACTATGATTCTTATAATCAGTGACACTCCTGCTACCATATTGTTGCCTGCCGGTAGAATGGGCGGTTTCGTCTTCTCGCTCCTGGGGATTCTGCTTTGGGGCTTCTCTAGCTGCCCTTATCTCCTCAATGAGCTTTTCATTTCTTTCATTTTGTGCATCTGCTTCTCTTTTTCTTTTTCTTTCCATTTGGTCTTAGATAAACTTTTGTTGCTCTTCATACCTTTTGTGTTGAGAAGAGAGTTTCTCTTTCATTGCTTTCATTAAAGTTGTTTGTTGTTGGAGTCCTCCAACTATAGGATCGCTTAAATTCAATGTAGATGGATCGGAGGAATTCTCCAAGAGTTTGTCTGAGTGGCTTGATTTCGAGAGTCTGTCGACTGTAAGCGATTGTTGGCTGAGTTATGCAGTGTTTTACGTTGTGAGTACTACATTGAATATTTGATAAAAATATAAATACCAAGTGTGGCATTATTTCTAATTACTATTATTATTTCTTATCAATTTCAATCTTTCTATAATTAATATAAATTTGGGAAAATGAATTACAACTTTAATAGACAATTTCTTAGAAAATGAAAAGAAAAAGCAAAGGAAAATATGTTGCATAATTTCAAAAAGCAGAACAGGTTTTTAGCGGCACTTTTTAACGCCACTAACTCCATTTCCGGCGCTTCTAGAAGCGCCACAAAAAATGCCACTAATGACAATGTCACTAACTTTTGCGGCGCTTACATAAAAAAACGCCACTAAAGATCATGTTCTTTAGCGGCGCTTAGAAAAAAACGCTGCTAAAGATCATGCTCTTTAGCGGCGCTTAAAAAAACGCCGCTAAAGATCATGTTCTTTAGCGGCGCTTAGAAAAAAACGCCGCTAAAGATCATGTTCTTTAGCGGCGCTTAGAAAAAAACGCCGCTAAAGATCATGTTCTTTAGCGGCGCTTAGAAAAAAACGCCGCTAAAGATCATGTTCTTTAGCGGCGCTTAAAAAAACGCCGCTAAAGATCATGTTCTTTAGCGGCGCTTTGGAAGAAAACGCCTCTAAAAGTAATGTTCTATAGCGGCGCTTATTCAAAAACGCCGCTAAAAGTAGTGTTCTTTAGCGGCGCTTATTTCACAAACGCCACTGTTTTGATATGACTTTTAGCGGAGCTTTTTTAAAAAACGCCACTAATTTTGGGATTTTTTTAAAATAAATTTTTTTGTTTTTTTCAGCCCTCCTGCAACAGCAAATCAAAAGCAACCAAATCTAAACTAACCAAAAATAATAAATTTATATAATATTTAAAATTAAATGACTAAAATAATATTAATTGATAAATAAAAGAGAATTCATACTTTTCTTTACAAAAGCGTTAAAAGTATTTATGCAACATACACTATGACGGCGGAAGTTGCGACTGCTTAAACATCGTCATCATAATCTGAAGTTGCTGTTGAAGTTCGTCGTACTTTTTGCTCTGCTCTGCTTCTCTCGATGCCGCATCTTTTTGAAGTCGTAGCTGTAGTTCTTCATATTTCTTTTGAACCTCTGCTTCTATTACTGCTTCACTCGCTGCGACCTCTGCTTCTCTCGTTGTAGCCTCTGCTTTCCTCGCTGCCGCCTCTACTTTAAGTTGCTGCTAAAGTTCTTCATATTTCCTTTGAACCTCAAATGTTGTCGCTTGCATCTGAGCCATCTGGTCTTTTAACCTCTGAACTTCAGCTTGAGATTGACTCCCCGAAGCCATGTATTGGTGCGAGCTGGATCCAAAATATTGGGTTGGGCTGATAAAAGATCCTTGAAATCGAACCCGACCATACTTTTCAGGACCCAAAACTTCAGTAATAATCCGGTTATCAATGTCTTCAAGATGAACCGAACTATCACTAGAGGCAATCGCTTCGTACTCCGTCTTTTTTTCCTTTAGTTTTTCCTAATAAATAAATCACATAGTTAGGAACGCAATATATAGTAAAAAAAACAAATGCAATATAACAATAGTCGCATTACATGCAATGAATTAAACCATTAGAAAATAAACACTATAAATAACTAAAACAAGTGAAATCGTATTAAGTAAACGTACCATAATTTCACCAGCTTCAGGAGTCATAGCAGATCCACCTTTCTTCTTATGTATAATTTCAAAAAGTTGTAGGCGTCCAACTTTTTGACCGGACGACCGTTCCTACAATATAGTAGTAAAAATATTATTTAATAGAAAGTTATACATATTTGAGAATATTAAAAAATTAAAAATACCTCCGCCTCAGCTACACATGCAAAACTTCTCGACCCGGCTGTGTGAGTGAATTTTTGTTGCTGCCGGCTGCTTTTTCCAACTCGTTCACGATCCTACGTTATAAAATTTTTAGTACGTAAATAGTAAATACTATAAACCAAAATAATTACAATAGTTTGGAAGTACGTCGTACCTCCCCTTTCTGAGAATGCCAAAATCTAACCGCATCTTCCCATTGGTACCTCAACATACCCGGCGGGACATTTTGCAATTTCTCATCGAGGGTGGTTTTTGTCTTATAATAATTTTTCTTCAAAGTACTTTTATTGTCTCTCCATCTTTTTCTCAATGCCTTCTTTACATAAGCATCGGAGACCTCTAAAGCAAACCTCGCCTACAAAAAACACAAGTTAATAAATTAAATATAAATGAAACTATTTCCCAAGCATTACAGATGACATTAACATTTTGTTACCTTAATATTATCGAGGGCTTGGTTTTGTTGCTATCGGGCATTTGACGCCATGACTCGTAGTTGATAGGCAACATATTCAGATTTCATGCTAAAATGCCCATGTATCCTGCTAAAAGTCGAGCTTCTGATCCAACAGGCTGACCAAAACTGTTTCTGCATACCTTGACACGCTCGACTGGATCTAACTCGTATAACTCTCTAAGTATAGTACGACCTCGACCTTTACGCGTCCCACCATTTTCAGCTACAAATGGTATATTATAATATAAGAATTTGAAAAATAAATCAATTATAAGTCAACACGCATGGAATTAATGTAAGCTACTTTGAACTTCCGTAGGATCCTCGTGTGTAATCGGAACATTCGAAGATCCAATTGCTGTCTGTTGTTCAGTACTATTTGTTTCTGTCGAGTTTAGATCATTTTGAACAATGCTTTCCCTTATAATTTTTCTTCTAGGCATTTTATCTGCAATACACATAAAATGTAATTAAACTTAATAACTAATTACAACAAAAACAACACATATAAAATAGTTGAGTTATATAATAAGACCAAGATTTAATACTAATGTAAGTTACATATAATTAAACAATTGTAAAATCTTACTACATCATTATTCGTAAATATCTTCATCCGTATCCTGACGAACCCATTGAAATTGTGCACTAGTACTAGGGATATTATCGTTTAAGTTTTGTTCTGGAAATGGCAAAGTTTCTGATCTGTCGTCGATGTTATCTCTACTTCCACTGCCCATGTCAAACAAGTCTCTAGGGATGTTACGGAGTACAACGTACCAACCCTCATCAGTTGGATCTTTTGAGTAAAAAACTTGTTTGACTTGACTTGAGAATACATACGGCTCATCTATCAGTTGTTGTCCTGTGTGAATCAATCAGTCAAAGTTCACCATTGTAAAACCAAATTGATCTTGCTTGATTCCACGGGCTGTATTAACATCGGCCCAATCAGCTTGAAATAAGACAACTTTCTATTTACCGCAGTAATCCAACTCAATTATGTCAGTAAGCTGTCCGAAATATTCCACATTTCCCTCGACAGGATTATTGTCCCTAGCGCTAGCATAACTTGTAATTGCAGAATTAACAACTATTCCACAATTTTGCGTTCTCCTCAACCTCTCGCGATATTTTGTATGAAATCTGAATCCATTGATGAGGAACGCACTATATCTTTTAACCACTCGATTTGGACCTTGGGAGAGCCATTTAACTTCGTCGTTTACGCTCTTCCCATTCCAAACCTATTGAATGGAAAGTAAACTAAGTAATTAAAAATGTTATGAGAAAGCATTATAATTTGTAAGCGAAAGGTCCAACCACATACCATTTGGCTTAACCATTCATAAAAAGATTCTGTAAACAACTTATTGATATCTCGATGTTGTGTTCTTCGGGAGCGCGAACGAGATCTCAATATTTGTTTGTACTCACTATGTTCAAAAAAATGTGATCTTTGTTAGAAGATAAACAATTTTTAGTTTGAAAAATATTTATAAAATTTGTAGAACTTACTTCCGTAAAGGTTCCAATGATTCGTGGTGAAACAGAACATATCGATGTGCTTGTACCCACGATAAATTATCTAATTCCGCAATTTCAACTTTGCCGATTGGTTGTCCAAAACTTTGGAACAAATAAGTATCGGCTAAGTCATAGCCCGTGAGTCCAGCATTCCTATTTGGTCTATTCAACCTTGTTTCGACATCTTCCAAATATCTCGAGCAGAAGGTCATACATTCCTCTGCTAAGTAGCCTTCAGCAATCGATCCTTCTGGATATCGCTTGTTGCGGCAGTAAGACTTTAATTTGGATAGGAACCTAAACAAAATATACAACATTATCAAAAGTTGTAACTAAAGGCATAGAGGTGAATGAAGGAAAATTTTAAAAATAATTCTTTAAGACCTTTCTATGGAATACATCCATCGATAGAAAACGGGTCCACCAAGAATTTCTTCGTATGGGAGATGAATTATCAAGTGAACCATAATAGTGAAGAAGGAAGGTGGGAAGATTTTCTCAATGTTGCATAAAGTCAAAGCGGCTCGATCCTATACCTTCTGAAGTTCTTGAACATCCAAAACTTTGCCACAAATGACTTTCATTATGTTGGATAGTTCAATGATACAAGACGTCACCTTCTTGGACATACAACATCGTAGAGCAACTGGCAGTAAATCTTGCATTAAGATGTGATAGTCATGTGATTTTAGCAAATATAATCTTCGATCTTTAACACTAACACATCGAGAAATATTTGATGCATACGCATCCGGAACCTTTATATCCTTCAACACCATGCAAAATAGTTCTTTCTCTGTCTTGGACATTGAGAAAATAGAAGGCGGCAACCGATATTTCCCATTCGGAAGTGGATTGGGATGAAGATCAGGCCGAATTCCCATTTGGACTAAATCAAGTCGACTCTGAAGATTGTCTTTTAATTTTCCGTCGACGTTCAAAATTGTACCCACAATGTTCTCGCAGACATTTTTCTCAATGTGCATAACATCAAGATTGTGTTGTAAAAGGTGATACTCCCAATAAGGAAACTCAAAAAAAATACTTCTTTTTTTCTGCAAGTCCGCCTCATTAGGATCGTCCTCTTCGTCGGAGCTTTCATCAGCTTCATCATTTGATCTTCTGTTTCTTTGTGCGTTTGGCGGTTGGTTCATCTTCCCATAAATGAAATTCATATCTTCCAACATGAACAAGATTTCAGAGCCACTAGTCTGGGAAGGAGCTTCTCTGAACTCTTCAGTGCCGTCAAATACAGAACTCTGAAATCTAAATCTATGATTTTCCGATAACCACCGACGATGCCCCATGTAAGAAAACTTCTTCCCATTGTACAACCATTGCGAACATGTTTGTGCAGCACAACAAGGACACGCATAACGACCCTTGGTACTCCAACCGGATAAATTGGCATAAGCGGGAAAGTCATTAATGGTCCACATCAAAGCCGCACGTAAATTAAAGTTATCTTTTCTCACCACATCGTATGTCTCGACACCAGCCCATAATTGTTTTAACTCTTCAATAAGTGACTGTAAATAAATGTCGATATCATTCCCGGGCCCTTTCTCACCAGGGATAATCATAGATAAGATAAAGGAAGATTGCTTCATGCAAATCCACGGAGGCAGATTATAAGGAACAAGCACTACTGGCCAAGTACTGTACGCAATGCTCATGATCTTGAAAGGATTAAATCCATCAGATGCTAGCCCAAGCCTCACACTCCTAGGATCGCTTGCAAAGCCTGAAAATTTATTGTCAAATGATTTCCAAGCTAAAGAATCTGTCAGATGCCTTAGTAATCCATCATCGGTTCGTCCATCATGGTGCCACGTCATTGACTCCGCTGTATTCGACGACATGAAAAGCCTTTGAAGCCTTGGTATCAACGGAAAATACCGCAAAATCTTAACTGGCTTCTTCCTCGACTGTGCATCATTTTCATCGTCGTTCCCATCTTTTGTGTTTCTATTTATCCAACGGGATTGGCCGCATACATGACAGCACTGTTGGTTTTTCCGATCGCCCCAATACAACATGCGGTCATTTGGGCAATTATGGATTTTATTGTACCCAAGGCCTAAATCTTTTATCAGTTTCTTCATATCTTTGCATGACTGAGGGATTTTTGCAAACGGAAACATTTCTCTCAAAAGCTCTAATAGCATTGTCAACGAGTTTCCGGTCCACCCTCCCAAACATTTTAACTGAAAAAGACGAACACAGAAGGACATTTTTGAAAATTTTGATCCCTCATACAGTTCTTCGTTCATGTCATTAAGTAGAGCGTAGAACTTCGCCGCTTCTCCATTTGGCTCTTCATGAGGTACACTAGTTCCCGGTTCGGTAAAAGCAGTTCCACCAATATTACAATCATCAGATGCCATAAAATCCCCTGGGAACGATTGCACACCATGACTGTGCATATTAAATGCATCCCGCAACATACCTTCCATGTCATCCCCTCTATCAGACTGATGGTAAGCAGTACCAGAATAAGATACATCGATCATTGAAGAGGAAGTACTACGCGGGCATTCACCATGAAATAATCATTGTTTATAACCCCGAACAAACCCATCAACAATTAGATGCTCGTATACAACCTCACGATAATGCCAGTTTATGTTGACACACTTCTTGCACGGGCAAAGAATCATGTTCTCTTGGCTTGCATATTGAAATGCAAAATTTAGAAAACTCTGCACCCCATTTCGATAACCGTCGCTTACCCTTAACAAATTCATCCAAGACCGGTCCATTTTTTAATTCTTGAAGTCTGACGTTGACAATAAATTGCACGGGTTTAGGATTTGACAACAAGATATACATTATGTAAGTTATGTAAGTTGTGTAAGTTGCGTAAGATGTGTATTATGAAACTTATGTAAGTTATGTAAGTTGTGTAAGTTGCGTAAGATGTGTATTATGAAACTTATGTAAGTTATGTCTTATGTTAGTTATGTAATTTTTGTATTATTTACACATGTAAGTTATGTCTTATGTAAGATGCGTAAGTTGTGTATTATGAAAGTTATGTGTTATGTAAATGAATATATGTATAATATTAAAAATATAGTAATACTTATTTAAGTTATAAATTTATTATTAATAAAATTTAAATATAGCTTATATAAGCAATCTTTGCTTTTAAACTAATCTTCCACTGAATAATTCGTGGAGAGGTATATGTGTCACTGATTTGACAACAAAATATGTTTAAATATTATTAATAAAATTTAAATATAGCTTACATATGTAAATGAATATATGTATAATATTAAAAAAATAGTAATACTTATTTAAGTTATAAATTTATTATTAATAAAATTTAAATATAGCTTACATAAGCAATCTTTATTATTAATTTATTATTAATAAAATTTAATAAAATTTAAATAATTGTTATGAGACAATATATATATTATTAATAAGTTAAATTAAATTGTAAAAATATATTTAAAAATATAAAAAAATTGAAATGATAATATATTTAAACAAGTTATGTAAGTAATGTAATATATACTTAAATTTTAGTAAGTAATATATATTTAAGTAATGTATTTAAAATTTAAACCAATTTCAAACAATCAAATATTTAAGTAATTTATTTAATTAATATATTCAAGTAAATTTTAGTAAAAAATATGTTTTAGTAAGTACTGTAAGTCATGTAAAATATACTTAAAAATATATATTTAAGTAATGTAAGATATAAATTTCAAAAAATTATTACTTAACAATATATATATTTAATAAGTTAAATTAAATTGTAAGTAATGTATTTAAGTAAAATATTAACTTGGACTTGAAATTAAATTTTGAATTACAAGTTTTAGTAAGTAATTTTTATTTCGTGGATTTTGTTTAAATAATACACATACCATTGATTGGAAGCATTATTTAAAATAAGACAATCATCAAAAATTGGATTTTGTGAGGCATAAGATATTATGTTTCAAATATATTAAGTTAAAACATAACATATCTTCCACTATGTTATAAAGGAATATTACAAAAAACAGAACAATTGATCAAATGGCTGTTAAAACAATTTGCATTCGATACTACTCGCATACATTTGATGAGAAACTGTGAGATACCAACTTCTACAACAAATAAAATATGAAAGTATTATGTGCATAACTAAATAAACAAAGTCCACTTGCTTAAAACCATTTCGGGATTTGCATAATACATGACAGGCTGACCAAAATGCAACGGGTATATAACTACCACGAACAGCAAGATGATTAACTAAAGATGATTAACTAAAAACCTTTTATTTGCAACATAAAATTTACCTTTACAAAATTTACCTCCACACCAAAGAATATCCAAATTTGGCAGCAATGAAACGAGCTCCAACCCAGCAAGCTAAGAAAGCAACGCAGACAAAAACCAGATCCAGATTTCAGAACCAAAGCATAATTCAGAACATAACAACATAATCAAAAATAAATTATTTTAGACTCAGAAATTATTTCAAATCCAAAGCATATTTCAGAACATAACAACATAATCAAAAACAAATTATTTCAGACTCAGAAATTATTTCAAATCCAAAGCATATTTCAGAACATAACAACATAATCAAAAACAAATTATTTCAAATCCACTCAATTATTTCTGCACATAACAACATAATCTAATTCTAATTGACCAACCAATTCGGATTTTACATCCTCAAGAGAATCCATAGCAATTCATTTTTTATTTTTATCCATCCCTTCCTGTAAAGCCCAAAATCTGCCCGGGCCCATACCAGCAAAATAGACCCAAATAATAAAAACAAAAGCAGCCCATTTTCAGCCAATTTAAACTCAAAAACTACGAGCCCAAATGCCCAATACTAATAAAAACCCTAGAGGCCTGAATGGCCCAAAACTACACCAACTTTCAAACACAAAAAGAAACCCCAGCCGCATGTTTGTTGCGGCCACCTCCTGCGCACGCTCACCGCCACTGCTCGCCTATCACCAGCCACCCATGCGTCTGACACCTGCAACAGAGACAAAAACAACAGCAAAAGGAAGCATGCAAGGAATGGGGAAAAGAATAAACAAAAGAACGAAAACAAAAAATAGGAAAGGAATGTCTTATAGATCGGCTTTAAAAAGCCAAAAATCGATCACAAAATGGGGGAGGATTTTTGATATTTCAAAGGGGGAATCGATTGTATTTTAGGGGGGGAACCGATGGTATTCTAAAAAAGGGAAAAAAGAAATAAAAAGAACAAAAGTTTTGTACCAGGATTCAAGCAATCAGAAAAAAAGAGGTTGAAATTCATTCTTGCGTCCCTTCATTTCCGTTTCTTTATTTGTATATACATCTTCTGTTTTATTTTTTTTTTTGATTTTCTTTACAAAAAATCTGTTTTAAAACGAAAAAGAGGAAAAGGAAGAGAGAAAGCTGTTACCTAAATCTTGAACCGTCGACACTGTCGGAGTTCTTCTCCGTTTGAACCGAATCCAACGAAGATGGGGGGCTTCCATTTCGATTTCTCATGGAGGAAATACTAGATCCCCGAATGTGGATCCAAAAGGGGTCGAACAAACCCTTCTCCTCGAGTCATCGACCACCGCCTGCAGTGGTACCATGGCAACGGCGGCCATGAGGGCTTTGAGACTCTAGTCGCAAGAAAGAGGGGGAGAGGATGGAAGGGGCTGAGTTCTTTTAAAGTTTCCTAGGGCTAAATAAGATAAAACAAAAAATGAGGCTATTTATGTGGCGAGTCCCTTTGATTTTGAACCGCATTACAATGTGGTCCTGATTCGTGTTTTTCTTTTTTTTTATTTTTGCCCTATTATTGTATTTCATTTCTGATTTAGTCCCCGACCTGGACAAATGAAACGAAGCGCATAGGACTTGGGATATTGTCCCATTTCGTCCCCACAACTTCGAGCGCATAGTGATTTGGTCCTCGGCAACTTTCTGTCATTTGTAATTTATACCTTTCCTTTTACTTTAATTTTTATTTAACTATTTCCTATTTTATTTCAAAAAAAAAGGGGGGGTCTGCGAGTGGCCTGATCCACAGGCTAAATCCACGCATTCTCACTTTAAGTGGGTAATTTGCATGGTTGGTCCCCTCCATTTGTGCTGTCTTTTAATTAAACTCTATTTTGTTTCTTTCGTTTTTACCTTAAAATTTGTGTGTAATCTCAATTCGGTCCGCGCTAGAGTACTGCGTTTTGGTATTTGGGATAATTTTGTTTTTTTAATCCCCATTAGTTGGCGCGCATCGTATTTTGGTCCTCAGTATTGTTTTAATCATTTTATTTGCTTGCGATTTTATTTTTATTTTAATGGAGTATTTTTTTATTTTTTCTCTTTTCTCTTGTAATTCTTTTATTTTCTTTAAAAATTTATTTTTGTTCAATGTTTTAAAAATAAAAAAATAAAAAAGTAGGCTTTATTTGTTTTTTTCCCCTCAAAAGTAGAGCCTTGGGAAGGGAAAAAGCTTACCGTGCATTAAGGGATGGAAATGTGCACATTTCTTTTAAATGGGAAATTTTCGCGATTAGTCCCTGTCCTGGGTGCCTACGTTCAATCAAGTCATTTTTTTGTTTTCTTTAAATGCTTTCAAATTACCCCGGAAATTTGCGCCCAGACCCCTCCCTCATTACCCACGTGTCCATTTTGGTCCCCTTGTATCCTTTTATTCTGTTTTCACTCCAGAATTTTATTTTTTAATTCAATTAAGTCCTATTTTGTTTATTTTAGACACTTTTATCACAAATTTTTTGGTATTATTATTAATCTAATGTTACTATTTTTTTATTATCATTTTTTATTATTTTCCTATTATTTATTATACTATTTTTTTACACTATTATTTATTATACTTTTTATATCATTTTCATTATTTCTTATTTCTTTTCATCTAATTTGATCAATTGGAGTTAAGTTTCACATTATTATATTATTTATTTATTTATATATTTGTTATATGCTTCATATATATATATATATTTAAAATAAAACGAATTATTTTATGTATAAATCGTCATTATATGTATCACATTACTTGTTATATTTTTTTTTACTAATAATCATTTTTTTGTACTATTTCTTTTTATATACATATTTTATAATAATTTTAAATATAGTTTATTGTACTTATTATATTTTATCATGAAGACGAGACTCAATATTTGGCAATTCGCGGAATAGTGCCCTATCGTGCTGGGCTGCAATCTCCCGTTTGTCCAAAATAATCGAATATCTCTCCGGAATTTCACTTGTATTTTTCTAAATAAGGCAATATTTCGCGTTTGGAAAATCGAGAAAACGTGCCCTAACGTGCTGGGTTTCGATTTCTCGTTTGACTAAATAGCCGAATATCCTCTTAAAACTTCAAAGTATGGTTTCATTAAACTATAAGGTGATCTTGGTTTCGATGGTTAGAGTATCGTGTCCTAACGTGCTGGATATGATATTCCTTCGGAACAAGAGAATCTTATGTTTCAATTCACGATATCAGATTTTCTTTTAAGGATCGCATTTTTTAAAACTCTTCAAATTTTCAATTTTCGACACTAAGACACTAATTAATCAACTAGGTACCAATTTTGGGCGTATCGAGGGTGCTAATCCTTCCTCGTGCGTAACCGGCTCCCGAACTCATTTTTCTGAATTTCGTAGACCAAAATCGTTGTTTTAATAAAATTAAATCATTTATTAAAAACAACCACTTTTTGAGGTGACCCGATCACACCTCGTCAAAAAAGGATTGGTGGCGACTCCCGTTTTCATTCTTTTTTAAATCCAAGTCGACCCCGTTTTCATTCAAAAAATGGTGTCGACAGCTTGGCGACTCCACTGGGGACAATAAGAGAGTCAAACCACGTGTTGATTATTTCTTGTCTTTTTGTTGAAAGTGGAAAATTCGATTTAAATTTACGATCCTCTCATTGCATCTCTTTTGTTTTGAATTATATTTTTTTATCGTGTTCTGTATTTTATTTTATACCTCGGCACATTGCATTGCATGACCGCTGGTCATACCCTTTTAAGTGGGAGTGAGAAACTACGCCTTCGTGAGGTTTTCACCTCCGCATGGGATAATGAATCGCTTCCGGGATACATCCGTACCTATGTCTTCGTGAGATTTTCATCTCCGCATGGCCATAGAGAAATATATCCCCCTGAACCGAACTCGGTCCGCATGAGCCTACAATGGGTGAGGATCGAGGAATCTGCTGGTTCAGGTACCCTTACTTTAGAACCAAACCTCATGTAGTGAACCTTAGGAGCTCACCCTAGGTAGAACCACTTCGAACCCCTAGTATTCACCCAAATAGGTGTTCTATTTATTCTTGCTTGCTTTTGCTTTGTACTAACATGTTTTCTTTTTGTCATGATTGCATTGCATTTTCATCATAAAAAGAGGTGTTGATTCACGTTCAATTGCTAAATAGAGAGCTTGTCATAAGAAAATGGGTTTCTTGATAAAGTGGATGACGATACGGTTGTCCTAATACGGTCCGAGAAGATATAACAAAAGAAGGATGATAGTTCAGTAGAGGACTATACGACTTTGCCTCGTTGCCTGAAGACTCAAGATGACAAAGATTATTTGAGAACCGCTAAACTTTTTAAAGAGAAGCCAACGAGCATCACAAGGATGAGTGAGTAACGAGTCGCGGCCCAGATGAAGAAAAAAGAGATAGAAGGGATGTCCCTTTTGAAGAGTTCGGGAGATTTATCTTAACGCTCGAATGAAGAAGAGGATCGAATGTCCCCGCCTATGACGGCAAAGCCGTATATATATCTGCTTTATGTAAATGGATTTGTTTTCTATTCTAGTTGTTCTAATAGAATTGAACCAAGAATCAACGTTTCTTTTGGCATTCATTTCATGCATTTGCATTACATTGTATCATATGCATTAGACTTTCACGAAGTGACCCTAACTAGGTAAAATTATTTCAGTTACCCTGGAAACCAACAAAAATCTAATCAAATATCACTACGGTACTCATCGCCAAACGAAAGCAATGGATCAAAGGTTGGAAAGATTGGAACAGTTGCAACTAGAGATGCAAGATCAGATGCACGAACGACTGGAAAAAATCCAGCAAGACATGTTAGAATCCCAGAACACTGTGATGAACCAATTAAAGCAGTTATTGGCTGGAAGGAATGATAAAGGAAAAGGCCCTTTAGTTTATGCTGGGGATGATCACGATGACCCTGCCTATCCTCCAGGTTTCACCCCAACTAACATCCAAGCGCAACCAGAGGTGTACCCGCAGAGGGCACCTGTTACCATTAGATCCCAATACCAGGTCAGTGCCCCAGCATCGATGAACTTTCCAATAGGCTCGGGTTCTAATCCCGGTGATAATCCTACCAACCCCGTGTTTCCTGATCTCGATAACATGGCAGAGATGGAGAAAGGGAAAACGGACTTGTCAAAACAACTTGAGGACCGATGTAGATGGCTAGAGGAGAAATTTAGAGCCATGGAGAACACCGACTACCATTGTGGAGTCGACGCCAAGGACTTGAGTTTGGTACCTGATCTAGTACTCCCTCCCAAATTCAAAATGCCGGAGTTTGAAAAGTACAACGGGACTAGTTGTCCTGAAGCTCATATAACTATGTTCTGTCGAAGAATGACAGGATACATCAACAATGATCAACTGTTGATCCACTGCTTCCAGGACAGTCTGATCGGGTCTGCAGCTAAGTGGTACAACCAGTTAAGTCGCGTCAACATCCATTCATGGAAGGACTTAGCACAGGCTTTCATAAAGCAGTACAACCATGTGACAGATATGACACCCGATAGAATCACATTGCAGAACATGGAAAAGAAGCATAGTGAGAGCTTTAGGCAGTATGCCCAAAGATGGAGAGAGGTCGCGACACAGGTCCAGCCACCTCTTTTAGAGAAAGAAACCATGATGCTTTTCATCAACACTCTGAAAGCACCGTTCATTAACCACATGTTAGGAAGTGCTACCATGAGCTTCTCAGATGTAGTGATGTCTGGTGAAATGATTGAAAATGCAATAAGAAGTGGGAAGATAGATGTGGAAGAAGGCATCAAGAGATCAACCCCAAAGCACAAAGACAATGAGGTGAACAACACGAGTACATATAGCAAGGGTTATTCAAAACCAATTACGGTGAATCAGCCAATAAAAATGGTCGCTAACCAACAAGGCTCATTGAGACAAGAACCTGGAGTGAAACCAGGTACTGAGAACCTCCAGTTCACAACAATTCCAATGTCATATGAAGAGTTGTATCAAAATTTATTCGATGCGCATGTTGTTTCCCCTTCCTACTCAAAACCCCCACAACCTCCATATCCAAAGTGGTATAATGCGAACACACACTGTGACTACCACGCAGGAATTACGGGGCACTCAATAGAGAATTGCATCACCTTCAAGAAACTAGTTGAAAAACTCATCAACATGGGTATTGTCAAGTTGGGTGACTCATCTACTGCAGAAAATCTGCTACCCAATCATGATTGACAATAAGGTGAATACGATGTATGAAGAGATATTAGGAAGTGTTCACATCAATGACATGCATGAAGACACAACTGAAGAGGGAACTTTGTTAGATGTCTGCCCTCATAAACTTGGAAGTGTTCTAAATAAATCAGACTGTAAAAGAAGTCTCTGTAGTATTTAGAGCCTACTTAGAGTAATATTCAGAACAAACTTTTTGCTTTTAGCCTGAAGCAATATGAATTTTTTTTGTGAAATAGGCTCATGTCTGAACGTCGTTATTTTAATGAAATGCATCTTTGCGATCATTTTTGAGCTAATATTCTTTCATTCTTTATGAATAATTATTTTTAAAATCATTCATTCATTCATAATTATACTGTACAAATAATTATTCTTAAATTCATACATTCTTTGTATATTCTTTTGCACCAACAACAGGTCCCTGAATATCAACGACATGAATGACACTGCTACAGACTCAGAATCTCCTTTTGAGTGAGACATGTGTTTAGAGAAATCTCATGACTTCGAAGATGACATAGATTGTGGCCTATCTCCGTACTTATTGAGGAGGGTAGAACAAGGTGAAAACAGATTCCACCTTACGAAAAATCAATGAAGTCCATGTGAGGCATGAAGGTTACTAGGTCGATCTCGCCAAAAAAAGGTCTGGTGGTCATCAGTTTATCTTCACGGGAAGAAGCTGCTTCATATGCCAATGTCACGAAGTCGACAGCAATTTTTTTGAAAAGTCACGAAAAGTCAAAAAGAATCATATTTGACAATGCACTAAATTTGAACAAGAGCAAAATATAAGAAGTTTGCAGTCTGTTCAAGATTAACACCATATCGCTAAAAAAACTCTCTCAGGGCAACGCCCTCTTTTTGGGCTTATTTCGGTTTCACCTATTGAGGTCGAGATTTCCTTCTCTTTGAGTTTTTGGATCCAATCCTGGTTGGAGAGGAATGTTCAAAATATCTATCATGGTCAAATGTACCAAAAGCAAATGGTATGAGTTCACCAAAACAAGGTTTGCTCCAGAGAATTCCACAAGGGGGACCCGATATCAAAGAAGATCCTTCCCATACAAAGGGGACTTCAGAAGAAAGTGGATGTCAAGCCAGAAGGACCTTATGTGGAAGGCTTTATCTGGGAGAGTGTAGGTATTGACCAAGATAGATGGCAAGAACTTGCCTAATCTTGAGAATTTTGATTCAAGGAACAAATACTTCACTTAAAAAAAAGAGAGAATTAAGGAAAAGAAGAAAAGAAAAATGAGTGAAAAAAGGAGAGGCCAAGGTGAAAACCCACAAAGGGCGCCTTGAGACCAAAGGGGCTTGAGTTGAAAACCCTAAAAAAGGGGCGACTCAAATTTTAGATCAAATTGGGGCATGAGGCGATCAGAGCATCTCAAATTTTGATCAAATCGGGGCATGTAATGATCTTGCTATACCTGATTCAACAGGAAAGGGTAGGTAGCATCTTGGGGCATCGACAAAGTCTTGTAGATCTCCTAAACACATGTCAAACACAGAATGGTCTTTCAAAGAGTTGGTACAGAGAAGTTCAAGCTACGATATCTGGGGCATCTTGTCCTCATACTTTTTTTTCTCTTGGAATACTTCATTCTTTTTCAAGATACGTGTTCCCAATTAATTCCCCCTTTATTCTTGCTATCCTTGATAGTTTATCCATTTTGAGCTATGCTCTCAAATCAATTCTATTTTATCTATCGTTATGATCTTTTGCAAGCATGTTGCATTGGAATAATGATTAATGGACTAATAAAACTTTCACGAAGGAAGTTTTGCATATTACTCTGAAAAGTTTCTAAATAATATAGGAGCCTGAAGCAGGACAATTGTTTAGAACACTCCAAATTTAAAGGTTGGAAATTTGGGAAGGAATAGTCTAAGTTTAGACTTTCTCTTTGGATTTTTGTTGTCAAACGCGTTGATTGACAAGACGCCATGTTGGTGACAAAGCTTGAATAAATAAGAAAGTGATGATCTTCAGGCAATAGGAAGAGGTTACCTCGGGAAGGAGAGCCCTCGTTTGCGCATGAGTCGTTGGTACGACACATTGGGAATGATGTAAGGGACCAGAAGGATTTAAATCTTATACCCTTGAATTGCGATAGGAGAAGATTGACAAAAGCCATATCTTTCTACCCTGGGGTTACAGTGGGAGATTGATGGTACAAATTTTGTGTCCCAGTGGGTTGAACTTCGATGTTCACAGTGGGGGCAATCAGATTACGTGTTTCTTTGGAAATGCCGGCTGGTCAAGAAGGCGTTGCGACACGTTAGTGATAAAGCCTTAATAAGCTTTTGAGCGATGATAACCTAAGCATTAAGGGATTATTTTCATGACATTCTACATTCATTCAAATACCATTCACGCATGTCTAGTTAGGAGCATTCGATTCATTTTGATCATGCCATCCTAATCATTAGGCATAATTAGGTTCATTATACAGGTCATGTTCCCTAGAGGACAGATCAGTAAAAATTGAAGATAAACCTTGCCTCTCTCGGTCGTAGCAGAGCTGGTTGAAGTTATCAGATCTTGCCTTCCTGCATTGACAGCGAAGCAGATCGAAGACAAACCTTGCCACTCTCGTTTGTAGTAGAGCTGGTTAAAGATAGCAGATCTTGCCTTCCTGCATTGACGGTGAAGCAGATCGAAGACAAACCTTGCCACTCTCGTTTGTAGCAGAGCTGGTTGAAGATATCAGATCTTGCTTTTCTGTATTTGGCAGCGAAGCAGATCGAAAATGACAGATTTTACCTCCCTGACAACAGTGGAGTACATTGAAGCCGATAATTCTATCTCCCTGTATTTGGCAGTGGAATAGATTGAAGATTGCCGATCTTGCCTTCCTGTATTTGGTAGCGAAGCAGATCAAAGATGGCAGATTTTACCTCCCTGACCACAGTGGAGTACATTGAAGCCGATAACTCTATCTCCCTGTATTTGGCAGTGGAATAGATTGAAGATCAAAGATGGCAGATTTTACCTCCCTGACTACAGTGGAGTACATTAAAGCCGATAACTCTATCTCCCTGTATTTGGCAGTGGAATAGATTGAAGATTGCAGATCTTGCCTTTCTGTATTTGGCAGCAAAGCAGATCGAAGATGGTAGATTTTACCTCCCTGATTACAGTGGAGTACATTGAAGCTGATAGTTCTATCTCCCGGGGCAAGAAGTAGATCGAAGATAGCTGATCCTATCTTCCTATATTGGTAGGAAGTGGATCGACGACGCAGATCTTGTCTTCCCATATTGGTGGCGAAGTAGATCGCAGAAAGCAGATCTTGTCTTCATGTATTGGCGTGAAGTAGATCGAAGATAGTAGGTCCTATCTTCCTATATTGATAGGAAGTGGATCCAAGATACAGATCTTGTCTTCCCATATTGGTGGCGAAGTAGATCGAAGAAAGCAGATCTTGTCTTCATGTATTGACGTGAAGTAGATCGAATATAGCAGGTCCTATCTTCCTATATTGATAGGAAGTGGATCCAAGATGCAGATCTTGTCTTCCCATATTGGTGGCGAAGTAGATCGCAGAAAGCAGATCTTGTCTTCATGTATTGACGTGAAGTAGATCAAAGATAACAGGTCCTATCTTCCTATAATGATTGGAAGTGGATCGACGACGCAGATCTTGTCTTCCCATATTGGTGGCGAAGTAGATCGCAGAAAGCAGATCTTGTCTTCATGTATTAGCGTGAAGTAGATCGAAGATAGCAGGTCCCATCTTCCTATATTGATAGGAAGTGGATCCAAGATACAGATCTTGTCTTCCCATACTGGTGGTAAAGTAGATCGAAGAAAGTAGATCTTGCCTCATGTATTGGCATGAAGTAGATTGAAGATTACAGATCTTATCTCCCTAAGCAGTAGTGGAGCAGATCACATTCAGTCTTATCTCCCTAAGCAGTAGTGGAGCAGACGAAGAAAACAACAAATCTCATCCCCATGGAGTTGCAGCAAAATAGATTTAAGTCATGTTTCTCTGGAGCGCAGTGAAGTGGATTGAAGCAACGAGACACAGCAGAACAGAACGAGGCTACTTGAAGAAGAAAAGCACCCAAAAGAAGCCAAGGCTCAGCAAGCCCGGGCAAATTTGGTCTTCCTTGGTCTTTGCTCTGTTTTCGTTACACGACAACGAGCAAAGAGGGGCAGCTGTAAAGCCCAAAATCTGCCCGGGCCCATACCAGCAAAATAGACCCAAATAATAAAAACAAAAGCAGCCCATTTTCAGCCAATTTAAACTCAAAATCTACAAGCCCAAATGCCCAATACTAATAAAAACCCTAGAGGCCCGAATGGCCCAAAACTACACCAACTTTCAAACACAAAAAGAAACCCCAGCCGCATGTTTGTTGCGGCCACCTCCTGCGCACGCTCACCGCCACTGCTCGCCTATCACCAGCCACCCATGCGTCTGACACCTGCAACAGAGACAAAAACAACAGCAAAAGGAAGCATGCAAGGAATGGGGAAAAGAATAAACAAAAGAACGAAAACAAAAAATAGGAAAGGAATGTCTTATAGATCGGCTTTAAAAAGCCAAAAATCGATCACAAAAGGGGGGAGGATTTTTTATATTTCAAAGGGGGAATCGATTGTATTTTAGGGGGGGAACCGATGGTATTCTAAAAAAGGGAAAAAAGAAATAAAAAGAACAAAAGTTTTGTACCAGGATTCAAGCAATCAGAAAAAAAGAGGTTGAAATTCATTCTTGCGTCCCTTCATTTCCGTTTCTTTATTTGTATATACATCTTCTGTTTTATTTTTTTTGATTTTCTTTACAAAAAATCTGTTTTAAAACGAAAAAGAGGAAAAGGAAGAGAGAAAGCTGTTACCTAAATCTTGAACCGTCGGCACTGTCGGAGTTCTTCTCCGTTTGAACCGAATCCAACGAAGATGGGGGGCTTCCATTTCGATTTCTCATGGAGGAAATACTAGATCCCCGAATGTGGATCCAAAAGGGGTCGAACAAACCCTTCTCCTCGAGTCATCGACCACCGCCTGCGGTGGTACCATGGCAACGGCGGCCATGAGGGCTTTGAGACTCTAGTCGCAAGAAAGAGGGGGAGAGGATGGAAGGGGCTGAGTTCTTTTAAAGTTTCCTAGGGCTAAATAAGATAAAACAAAAAAATGAGGCTATTTATGTGGCGAGTCCCTTTGATTTTGAACCGCATTACAATGTGGTCCTGATTCGTGTTTTTCTTTTTTTTTATTTTTGCCCTATTATTGTATTTCATTTCTGATTTAGTCCCCGACCTGGACAAATGAAACGAAGCGCATAGGACTTGGGATATTGTCCCATTTCGTCCCCACAACTTCGAGCGCATAGTGATTTGGTCCTCGGCAACTTTCTGTCATTTGTAATTTATACCTTTCCTTTTACTTTAATTTTTATTTAACTATTTCCTATTTTATTTCAAAAAAAAAGGGGGGGTCTGCGAGTGGCCTGATCCACAGGCTAAATCCACGCATTCTCACTTTAAGTGGGTAATTTGCATGGTTGGTCCCCTCCATTTGTGCTGTCTTTTAATTAAACTCTATTTTGTTTCTTTCGTTTTTACCTTAAAATTTGTGTGTAATCTCAATTCGGTCCGCGCTAGAGTACTGCGTTTTGGTATTTGGGATAATTTTGTTTTTTTAATCCCCATTAGTTGGCGCGCATCGTATTTTGGTCCTCAGTATTGTTTTAATCATTTTATTTGCTTGCGATTTTATTTTTATTTTAATGGAGTATTTTTTTTATTTTTTCTCTTTTCTCTTGTAATTCTTTTATTTTCTTTAAAAATTTATTTTTGTTCAATGTTTTAAAAATAAAAAAATAAAAAAGTAGGCTTTATTTGTTTTTTTCCCCTCAAAAGTAGAGCCTTGGGAAGGGAAAAAGCTTACCGTGCATTAAGGGATGGAAATGTGCACATTTCTTTTAAATGGGAAATTTTCGCGATTAGTCCCTGTCCTGGGTGCCTACGTTCAATCAAGTCCTTTTTTTGTTTTCTTTAAATGCTTTCAAATTACCCCGGAAATTTGCGCCCAGACCCCTCCCTCATTACCCACGTGTCCATTTTGGTCCCCTTGTATCCTTTTATTCTGTTTTCACTCCAGAATTTTATTTTTTAATTCAATTAAGTCCTATTTTGTTTATTTTAGACACTTTTATCACAAATTTTTTGGTATTATTATTAATCTAATGTTACTATTTTTTTATTATCATTTTTTTATTATTTTCCTATTATTTATTATACTATTTTTTTTACACTATTATTTATTATACTTTTTATATCATTTTCATTATTTCTTATTTCTTTTCATCTAATTTGATCAATTGGAGTTAAGTTTCACATTATTATATTATTTATTTATTTATATATTTGTTATATGCTTCATATATATATATATATATATATATATTTAAAATAAAACGAATTATTTTATGTATAAATCGTCATTATATGTATCACATTACTTGTTATATTTTTTTTACTAATAATCATTTTTTTGTACTATTTCTTTTTATATACATATTTTATAATAATTTTAAATATAGTTTATTGTACTTATTATATTTTATCATGAAGACGAGACTCAATATTTGGCAATTCGCGGAATAGTGCCCTATCGTGCTGGGCTGCAATCTCCCGTTTGTCCAAAATAATCGAATATCTCTCCGGAATTTCACTTGTATTTTTCTAAATAAGGCAATATTTCGCGTTTGGAAAATCGAGAAAACGTGCCCTAACGTGCTGGGTTTCGATTTCTCGTTTGACTAAATAGCCGAATATCCTCTTAAAACTTCAAAGTATGGTTTCATTAAACTATAAGGTGATCTTGGTTTCGATGGTTAGAGTATCGTGTCCTAACGTGCTGGATATGATATTCCTTCGGAACAAGAGAATCTTATGTTTCAATTCACGATATCAGATTTTCTTTTAAGGATCGCATTTTTTAAAACTCTTCAAATTTTCAATTTTCGACACTAAGACACTAATTAATCAACTAGGTACCAATTTTGGGCGTATCGAGGGTGCTAATCCTTCCTCGTGCGTAACCGGCTCCCGAACTCATTTTTCTGAATTTCGTAGACCAAAATCGTTGTTTTAATAAAATTAAATCATTTATTAAAAACAACCACTTTTTGAGGTGACCCGATCACACCTCGTCAAAAAAGGATTGGTGGCGACTCCCGTTTTCATTCTTTTTTAAATCCAAGTCGACCCCGTTTTCATTCAAAAAATGGTGTCGACACTTCCAATTCATGTGCTATAATCTAAATCGGAATATAAATTTTGCCACCCTCTCATGTGCTATAATCTAAATCGGAATAGTAAATTGATACCACAAATCAATATTGTGGCTGTAATATAAATTTTTTCAATACCACAAATCAATACCAGAAATCGGAATATGAAACTCAAATCCATAAGTGGCTGTAATAACAAAAACGCCTTACCTATTTAACAGAAACGCCTTACATATTTAATCGGAATAGTACATTGTTGAAGTTGTTTAATCGAAACCCTAAAACCCCAAATAACTAGGACTGACCTAAAACCCTAAAAATTTAATCCAAAAATAACAGAAACGCCTTACCTATTTAATCGAAAAATCTCGCAGCTGTGCCAAACTTCTTTCAAGACCGACCCCGACCTTCTTTTTTCCTTTGTAAGAAGTTTGAAATTTGTTCCCTTTCGACACTTGAGGTCTGCACTTAACTTTTCTGCAAATTCACTCTTTCTATTTTTGGAGGACGACAGAAGGGTATTAACTTAAATGTCCCCTTAAGAAACGACGCCGTTTAAGAAATTTTTAAGTCAGATTTGCAGCGCGTTGAGAACAAACGCCGTTATTGAGTCCACACTTGCGGCGTTTTAAATAAAAACGACATTAAAATTCCAAGTTCAGAATAAAACGGTGCCTTTTTCACTTATATACCGTAACATTTTTGCGGTGCATTAGCAAAAGCACCACTAATAAAAATAGGAAACGACGCCGTTTCCTCAACTCGTTATAAATTTTTGCGACGTTTTCGAAATGCGCCACTAAATGAAAACAAAAAACGGCACCGTGTCTTTGTTACACTTAAGGAAATGGGCGGCGCTTCTTCATAAAACGCCGGTAATACATCACCTTTAGTGGCGTCTTTTGCTCAAGCGCCGCTAATGCCTTCATCCAAGATTCAAGCCAAATTGATCCAAAATTAAAACAAAATTTATAAAATGAAATTATCAATTAATAAAAAATGGGAGAATAATGCATTTTTAAAAATTTATTTCATGATCTATAAAAATTTTTACATCAAAAAATATTTTTATATTGAATAAATATAAATATTTATGTATGCAATATACGTAAATTAAAATGATGTTAATTATATCAATAATTGTGTTAATATTTTACAATATTTAGATCAAATTAAAGTTCATGTATACAATTGAACATTAAACCGTTGTTTATGCACGCTTTTGGGATTTAACCCTAAACCTCTAAACCTCTAAACCCTAAAATCTTAAGCTGCTAAATCGTTAAACACTAAACCCTAAAACCAACAACCAAACCCCAAAATTTGAAACAATAATTAACCTATTAACATGACTAAAGTAGCCTAAACCCCAAACCTTAAACCTTATACCCTAGACTCCTAAACCTTAAACCCAAAACACCCTAATACCCTAACCCTAAACACCCTAACCCTAAACCTACATCGTAAACCCTAAACTTTAAACTTTACACTGTAATCCAAAAATACTAAACATTATTTAATGAACCCTAATACCCTATACCTAAACCAAATATGATAAACTAAATATATAGTAACCTACATTATATAATGCATGGTTAAAACCCAAAAATCTGTTAAGATATTTTGCGGCGCTTTCAACAAAGCGCCACTAATTTTAGTATAAATTAAGACCAAAACATTGCGTTTTGTTTATGGTATGTCGCGGCGCTATCAACAAATCGCCGCTAATACTATGCTTTAGCGGCGTTTTATCAAAATCGCCACTAAATCAAGTATACATCAAGACCAAAACGATGCGTTTTGGTTCAGATACTTGGTGGCGCTTTTATCCAAGCGCCGCTAATACTATGCTTTAACGGCGTTTCACTAAGCGCCACTAATTCTACTATACATCGAGGCCAAAATTATGCGTTTTGGTTAAGATATTTTGCGGCGCTTCTCAAAAAGTGCCGCTATTAATATTCTTTAGCGGCGGTTTACCGTAAGTGCCACTAATTTTATATACATTAAGATCAAAACGCTACGTTTTTGTTAAGATATTTTGCGGCGCTAGCTACAAATCGCCGCTAATACTATTTTTTAGCGGTGTTTGACCGTATGCGCCACTAGTTCTAGTATAAATCAAGACCAAAACGATATGTTTCGCTTCAGATAGTTTGCGGCGCTTCCGTAAAGCGCCGCTATTACTGTACTTCAACGGCGTTTTCCTATAAGCGCCACTAATTCTAAGATACTTCAAGACCAAACTCTGCGTTTTGGTTAAGCTATTTTGCGGCGTTTCCAGAAAGCGCCACTATACTGTCCTTTAACGGCGTTTCGCGTAAACGCCACTATTTTTAAGATACATCAAGACGAAAACACAGCGTTTTGGTTAAGAGATTTCGTGGCGCATTGTGGTAAACACCGCTAATGATGTTCTTTTACGGCGTTTAGGTCTTTGTGCCGCTAATGATCGATTTTTAGCGGCGTTTTTCGTCCAAGCGCCACAAAATATGCCGCTAAAGACCTATTTTGGTGTAGTGGGAGAATGGATAGAGGCACGGGTAAGGGCCAATCGATTGGACTAAGAATTGATAAGTGTACTGATTTAGACATGAGAATATAGCCTGAATAAACATTACATCGCATAAAAAATAAATAAAAGTTAAATATAAATTAATTGTTTTTATTTATATGTGTTTATTAATTTTCGAGAATTTTCTGAACTTTTTCTTTTTTTATTTTTTAAATAATTAAATTGATTAAACCAAAAATTAATAATTCGACTAATTCGACCACATGTCCTATTCTAATAAAGATTAAATAATTAATGACAAATTTAAATAAAAATAAAAATTTTTATTGCAAAAACAGGTAATAGAAGGACAAATAACAAATCCCTTTTCATTTTTATAATGGTCCCTGTCCCCATGTTTGTCTCAATTCATCAACTTTTTTAGCAAAATTTCTAAAATAGATCCCATCGTCTTTAGCGATCCAAATGCAATTATCATTGTTGCACTTATTAAAAAAGATCGGGTTATTCCAAAATACATTGATCGCAGCATGAAAGTTGTCGTAAGCCATGTAGCACCAGAAAAGTGTTCTTCCAGTGACACTTAGCTTGAATTGCCAACTAAATTCAGCACCGGCAGTGAGATTATGGATGCCCAAATCATTGTCCTTAGACTTACAATGAACTAACAGCATCTTACCGTTGCTCAGTCCGTTGATAGTATGGACATGCCATGTCTTGAAATACGGAATAAGGCTGTTGATATCATCATGGTGGCCTTTAATAGGTTCAGAACTTGATGAAGCTATTAACAGAGCTATGACTATTACTTGAACAAGCACGAAGAAGATAATGTTATTACAAAATTTGTTCATGTTCTTTTTTCTAGTTTTTGATTTGTTTTGTAATATATTTTGTATTTGTTTTAATTCTTCATTGTTGTAGCTATATATAATGGAAGTATATCTGTATATGTGAAAGTTGAAAAAAATTAAGAGGTTTATAAGGCAATATATTTTCTTTTGGATATTTTTTGCTAAAGCAAAATCTGTATAATTTAAAGCAAGTACCAAAAAAGAGAACAAAATGATAAAGTTGGTTAAAGGAATTACAATGTTGCCAAAGCTGTAAAAATTTTATATTAATATAGATCTTTTTGGCATTTGAGGTGATTAGTTGATATTATATTGGTTAAACTCTCCTATTAGTCTCCATACTTTGTGAAAGTTGTGGATTTAATCCCTGTACTTTAATTTGGTCATTTTTAATCCCTGTAATTTTTAATTTTTAAAATTTAAGTCATCACCAAACGATAGTTATTAATTCATTAAGTTCTGCTATTTTCAAAATTTAATACATCAAGCATATTTCCATGTGTAATGCCATGTTAACTTGTTATTTCTATATATTACACACTAAAAATCTAATTAATGAATTAACAAATGTCATTTGCATTAAGACAGAAATTTCAAAATTCAAAAAGTACTTAAAATAACCCAATTGGAGAATATGGACTAAATTTAGGACCCTAGACATAGTACAAGACTAGTAATTGAATTTAACCAAACGAATTCAACTCCTATTATTTGAGTTATGACTAAAATTTCAAAACTGATATACTAAAATTGACCAATTCGAAAAGTAAAAAGACTAAAATTGTTCAAATTAAAGTATAGAAACTGAATCCATAACTTTCACAAAGTACATAGACTAATAGTAGAATTTAACCTATTATATTTGAGGCAAATATGGCAAACGCCCATATCATCTGTGTTAGAATTAAATGACCCAAATCCTTATTTAAATTAAATACTGTGATAAAATAAAATAAAAGTAAAATCCCTATAGAATTATACTTTTTTATTTTATTTTAGAATAAGATTTTTTTAAACATTATTAAACTCCGTCTATTTGATATTGTAAACACTAAATTTTGTCCGGCTTTAATTTTCAAAAAATACAAAAAATACAATAATAAAAAATTACATTTTGACCCCTTAACTTTTTTAAAATTATGTTTTGACCTCTTAACTTTCCTAAAATTACATTTTGACCCATAAACTTCTCGAAGTTATATTTTGACCCCTAAATTTTCTCAAAATTACACTTGGACCCAGAGTTTTGCTGCACTTGCAATCTGGTCCCTCTGGCAGACAGGCGCGATTTACGCACCTGCCCTCCGCGATTTTCGGCCGCCGGCCCAATGCATGGCCTCCCTTCTCCACTGCCACCTGAAGATAACAAGGAAGAAGACAAAATTGAAGGATTTAAAAGAAGAAAATGAGAGAAAGAGAGGGGGAGGGGGTTTTTGCAGAATTTTTTAAAAAAAAAACAGAAGCAAAACATTCAAGAAACAGCAGCCCAAAGCCTCCTCCCGCAACCATCCCCGTCGCCACACCGCCACCGTGACATCACCACCACCGTCGCGCAACCACCGCCACCGCAACCACCGCAACCACCACTTAAAACCCAACCACAAAGCAACCAAGCAAAAATCAAGAAAAAAACTTCCAAAGATCAGCAGCCAAGGATTAAAAAAAAGGGCATTTACCTTGGAATCGTCGGCCACCGAGCGCCGAGAGGAGCCGAGGACGAGTACGGCGGTGGCGCTTTCAACCTTGGGGGTTGCCGAGAGAAGGAGGAAGAAGAAAGAAGAAAAAAGAAAGAAGAAAAAGAAAAAGAAAAAGAAGAACAAAAAGAAAAAAAGAGAAAAAAATAAAAAATAACAGACGGGTCGACCCGACCAGACCCGTGCAAACCGACCCGACCCGAACAGGCCAGCCTAGCAGGCCATCCACACCAGCAGCAGCAGGCCCAAAGAGCACCCCCCCAAAAAAGGAAAGCAGAAAAAACTAGAAGCAGGCCACAGCAGGCCCAATCCAGCGCAGGCCCAGTGCAGCAGCTGGTACCAAGCCCAGCGCAGAAGCAGGCCAGCCCAGCAGGCCCAGTTCGCCCAATAGCCCAGCAGAAAAAGAAAAAGAAAAGAGAAGAAAAAAAAAGAAAGAAAAAAGGGGGGCTCAAGTTGTGCGGCCCGTTCAATTAAGCTCGTATTTTCGAGCTTTTCGGTAATTTTCTTTTTTCATTTTTAATTTAATTTGTGTACTTTTATACTATTTCGTATTTTATTTTATGCTTTTAATATTTTCTTTATTTCTATTTTAATTTTACAAAAGATTATTATATTTATTTATTTTAATTTTAAATAATTTTAATAAATAAGGCAACAAATCGATTTAACATTAAATCGTTTGATTTCATTGCTATGTTGGGTGAATATCACCGGTTTATGTTAAACACGATACGCCCTTTTAAGCATCGAAAATATTCAAAAAAATTTGTGTTTTTTTTAAAAAAAAGGTTTCTCGTGTTTTAATAGAATCACGATTAAATATTAAGTTGAATCGATTTAACACTAATTCGATGATTTCATTTCCATGTATGGGTGGTTATCATTGATTCGTGTCAAATATGGTACCTTTTTTTAAAAAAAATTAATCGTGTTTCAAAAATTTTCATGTTTTCAAAATTTCTCGTGTTTCAAAAAATAATAATAAAATTTATCGTGTTTTATATTCGTATTTTAAAGAAAAAACTTCGTTCTTCAAAAATTTTCGTATTTCCAAAAATTTTCGTGTTTCAAAAAAAATCTCGTGTTTTCAAAAATTTTCGTGTTTTAGAAATTTTCGTGTTTTTAAAATTCTCGTATTGCAAAAATTTCCGTGTTTTCAAAAAATTTTCCGTGTTTCAAAATTCTCATTTTAAAAAAAAAATCTCGTGTTTCGACCGGATCACAATTAAATGTTAATTTGAACTCGTATTTTTGAAAATTAAGACAACACACGTTTAACGAGATACCAATTTTGGGCGTCGCGAGGGTGCTAATACCTTCCTCGCGCGTAACCGACTCCCGAACCTTAATTTCCTTTGGATTTGGACGTAGACCTAAACTCGACCTTTTTAAAAGAAAATTTATAAAATAATTTTTTTTTATTAAAAAGAGGATTTATTAGGTGTCCGATCACACCTAGGAAAAGGATCGGTGGCGACTCCCTTTCCAAATAAAATCGAAACTCCGTTTTTAATTTTTCAATAATTACTTCGACTAGCGCTCGTGCAAAAATTTTTAGGTCGCTACAGATATTATTAGAATAAAGAGTTTCACTCCTATTAGAATAAGGTTTACAAGCCTATAAATAGGTATAGTCTACTCCTCTTATAATTAATTTGAATTCGACATAGTGAATTTTCTTCTCCTCTGCCCGTGGTTTTTTCCGAAAGGGTTTTCACGTAAAATCTGTGTACTTTATTTTTCTATTTCTATTTCTTTTTCTTAGCAATATATTGTCATTACCGACATTATATTTTTCTCAAATTGGTATCAGAGCTTCCGGGTTGTTCATCTCAAATCACGGTCATGACATCTTTGAAGTACGAAATTCCGCTATGGGATTGCAACACCAGATTTGCGTTATGGAAGATAAAGATGCTGGCAGTTCTTGCACAGATGGACTTAGAGGAAGCCCTGCTTGGGGTAGATAAGATGCCTTCAACATTGACGGAGGAAGAGAAGAAGCGCAAGGATCGAAAAGCGTTAACACAGTTACATCTGCATTTGTCTAACGAAATTTTACAGGATGTGATGAAGGAGAAGACCGTCGCTGGATTATGGAAGAGGTTGTAACAAATATGTATGTCAAAAACTCTAACTAGCAAGCTGCATATGAAGCAGCGTCTTTATGCTCATCGTTTGGAGGAAGGTGCATCTGTGCACGAACACTTAACAGTGTTTAAAGAAATTCTCTCAAACTTGGAGGCCATGGAGGTTCAGTATGATAAGGAAGATCTAGGGCTGATTCTACTTTGTTCGTTGCCCCCGTCTTATTCAACCTTTAGAGATATGATTTTATATAGCCGCGAGTCTCTCACAGTTGATGAGGTTTATGATTCTTTAACCTCGTATGATAAGATGAAGCATATTGTGGTTAAAACTGACTTTCAGGGAAAGGGTCTTATTGTTCGTAGGAGACAAGATCAGAATGCTGATGATGATTGTGGAATGACACAGGAACGGAATCCTCGCAGTAAATTTAAAGGTAGATCGAAGTCTTCAAACAGAGGTAAAACTTGTAACTTTTGCCAGAAGAAAGGGCACATTAAATCTGAGTGCTATAAGCTACAGAATAAGATCAAAAGGGAGGCTGCGAATCAAAATGAAAAACTACTAGAAAATTCTGGTAAAGCTGATGTTGTAGAAGATTACAGCGATGGTGAACTTCTAGTCGCTTCTGTCAACAATTCCAAAGAGAGTGAGGAGTGGATCCTTGATTCGGGTTGCACCTTCCACATGAGTCCTAATCGGGATTGGTTTACAACTTACGAAACAGTGTCTGAAGGTATAGTGTTGATGGGAAATAATGCTTCATGTAGAATTGCAGGTGTTGGAACAATTAGAGTTAAGATGTTTGATGGAGTTGTCAGAACGCTCAGTGACGTACGGCATGTTCCAAAATTGAAGAGAAATTTAATTTTGTTGAGTACTCTTGATTCAAAAGGGTATAAATACACAGCTGAAAGTGGGGTTTTGAAGATTTCCAAAGGTTCCCTCATTGTGATGAAAGGACAAAGAAAGACTGCCAAGTTATATGTTTTACACGGTTCTACTGTTACTGGTGATGCAACTGTCTCATCCTCTTCCTTGTAAGATGATGATATTACTAAACTTTGGCATATGCTCCTAGGGCATACGAGTGAGAATGGTATGGCAGAATTGAGCAAAAGAGGACTTCTTGATGGGTAAGGAATTTGCAAACTGAAGTTCTGTGAGCACTGCATTTTTGGGAAGCAAAAGAGAGTTCGATTCACAAAACGAATTCATAACACGAAGGGAACATTGGAGTATATTCATTCTGATCTCTGGAGGCCATCCAGAGTGCCTTCGAGAGGTGGAGCTAATCATATGCTAACTTCTGTAGCGACCTAAAAAATTTTGCACGGGCGCTAGTCGAAGTAATTATTGAAAAATTAAAAACGGAGTTTCGATTTTATTTAGAAAGGGAGTCGCCACCGATCATTTTTCCTAGGTGTGATCGGACACCTAATAAATCCTCCTTTTAATAAAAAAATTTATTTTATAAATTTTCTTTTAAAAAGGTCGAGTTTAGGTCTACGTCAAAATCCAGAGGAAATTAGGGTTCGGGAGTCGGTTACGCGCGAGGAAGGTATTAGCACCCTCGCGACGCCCAAAATTGGTATCTCGTTAAACGTGTGTTGTCTTAATTTTCAAAAATACGAGTTCAAATTAACATTTAATTGTGATCCGGTCGAAACACGAGATTTTTTTTAAAAAAATGAGAATTTTAAAACACGAAATTTTTTTTGAAAACACGGAAATTTTGCAATACGAGAATTTTAAAAACACGAAAATTTCTAAAACACGAAAATTTTTGAAAACACGAGATTTTTTTTGAAACATGAAAATTTTTGGAAATACGAAAATTTTTGAAACACGAAGTTTTTTTCTTTAAAATACGAATATAAAACACGAGAAATTTTATTATTGTTTTTTGAAACACGAGAAATTTTAAAAACATGAAAATTTTTGAAACACGATTATTTTTAAAAAAAGGTACCGTATTTGACACGAATCAATGATATCCACCCCTACATGGCGATGAAATCATCGAATTAGTGTTAAATCGATTCAACTTAATATTTAATCGTGATTCTATTAAAACACGAGAAACCTTTTTTTTTTTAAAAACATGAATTTTTTTTGAATATTTTCGATTCTTAAAAGGGCGTATCATGTTTAACACAAACCGATGATATTCACCCAACATAGCGATGAAATCAAACGATTTAATGTTAAATCGATTCGTTGCCTTATTTATTGAAATTATTTAAAATTAAAATAAATAAATATAATGATGTTTTGTAAAATTAAAATAGAAATAAAGAAAATATTAAAAGCATAATATAAAATACGAAATATTATAAAAGTACACAAATTAAATTAAAAATGGAAAAAGAAAATTACCGAAAAGCTCGAAAATACGAGCTTAATTGAACGGGCCGCACAACTTGAGCCCCCTTTTTTTCTTTTTCCTTTTTTCTTTCTTTCTTTTTTTCTTTTCTTCTCTTTTCTTTTTCTTTTTTTTGCTGGGCTGTTGGGCGTACTGGGCCTGCTGGGCTGGCCTGCTGGGCTGGCCTGCTTTTGCGTTGGGCTTGGTACCAGCTGCTTCAGTAGGCCTACGCTGGATTGGGCCTACAGTGGCCTGCTTCTATTTTTTTCTGCTTTCCTTTTTGGGGGGGGCCTGCTCTTTGGGCTTATTGCTGCTGGTGTGGATGGCCTACTGGGCTGGCCTGTTCGGGTCGGGTCGGTTTGCACGGTCGGGTCGGGTCAACCCGTCTGTTTTTTTTTCTTCTTCTTCTTTCTCTTTCTCTTTCTCTTCTTTCTTTTTTCTTCTTTCTTCTTCCTCCTCTCGGCAACCCCAAGGTTGAAAGCGCCGCCACTGTACTCGTCCTCGGCTCCTCTCCGCGCTCGGTGGCTGACGATTCCAAGGTAAATGCCCTTAAGTCTTGGAAAACCATGATTGAAAAACAAACGGGAAAGCAAATAAAATACCTCTGCACAGACAATGGCTTAGAGTTTTGTTCTGATGAGTTTAATAAATTGTGCAAGTCAGAAGGGATCGTGAGACACTTGACAGTTCGTCATACTCCACAGCAAAACGGTGTTGCAGAACGAATGAACAGAGCGATCATGGAGAAGGTTTGATGTATGTTGTCAAATGCCAACTTACCAAAGTCATTTTGGGTCGAAGCAGCCTCTACTGCATATTTTTTGATCAACCGATCTCCATCCGTTGCCATTGAGAAAAAGACTCCACAAGAGGTATGGTTTGGTAATCCTGCTGACTATTCTGATTTAAAGATTTTTGGTTGTCCTGCATATGCTCATGTTGATAGTGGAAAATTGGAACCAAGATCTATTAAATGTGTTTTTCTTGGTTATAAAGCTGGTGTAAAAGGGTATAAGTTATGGTGTCCTGAAAATAGAAAAGTTATGATTAGCAGAGATGTTGTTTTTGATGAAATTGCTATGCTACCTAACTTATCTCTTAAAGACTCTTCCAACAAAGAAAATCAAAAGCAGGTGGAGCATCAGATTAATCTGGAATCTACAACAGAATCGACTACTAAAGCCAATACAAAAATTCAAAATAGAGTTGCTTCTTCGCCACAATACTCTATTGCCAAAAATAGAACTAGAAGAGAAATTAAACCTCCAAAGAAGTATAGATGCAAACAAAGAGCCATCTAATTATTCTGAGGCGGTTAGTTGTGAAGACTCAGAAAAGTGGATGTTTGCTATGCAAGAGGAGATGGAATCACTACACAAAAATAAAACATGGGATCTTGTGAAACTTCTTAAAGGTAAAAAGGTTGTTCGTTGTAAATGGGTGTTTAAGAAGAAAGAAGGGACTCTAAGAGTTGAAGAACCCAGATATAAAGCAAGGCTTGTTGCAAAGGGTTATAGTCAAATTCTAGGAGTGGACTTCACAGATGTGTTCTCTCCAGTTGTGAAGCATAGTTCAATTCGAGCTTTGCTTGGTATTGTGGCCATGCATGATTTGGAGCTTGAGCAGTTAGATGTAAAAACTGCATTTTTGCATGGAGAACTTGAGGAGGATATTTACATGCAACAACCAGAGGGTTTTACAGTCTCAGAAAGAGAGGACTATGTTTACTTGCTGAAAAAGTCCCTTTACGGTTTGAAACAGTCACCAAGATAGTGGTATAAGAGGTTTGATTCCTTTATTACTTATGATTTTAAAAGAAGTAGCTTTGACAGTTGTGTTTACTTTAAGAAAAATAGTGATGGTTCTTTTGTGTATCTACTCCTTTATGTTGATGACATGTTGATAGCAGCGAAAGATAAAGGAGAGATAAGAAAGGTCAAAGCCCAACTAAATGAAGAATTTGAGATGAAAGACTTGGGACCAGCAAAGAAGATACTTGGTATGGAGATTCTCAGAGATAGAAAAGCAAGTAAATTGTACCTAAGTCAAAAGGGGTACATTGAGAAAGTTCTTTGCAGATTCAATATGTAGAATGCTAAGCCTGTTAGTGCTCCTTTAGCAGCCCATTTCAGACTTTCATCGGCTTTGTCTTCACAATCAGATGATGAGATTGAGTATATGTCACATGTTCCATACTCTAGTGCAGTAGGATCTCTCATGTATGCCATGGTTTGTTCACGTCCAGATTTATCATATGCAGTTAGTGCAGTTAGCAGATACATGGCGAATCCCGGTAAAGAACATTGGAAAGCAGTTCAGTGGGTTTTAAGATACTTACGAGGTACTACAGATGTTTGCTTACAGTCTGGAAGAACTAGAGATGGAGTCATTGGGTATGTTGATGCTGATTTTGCTGGAGACCTCGATAGAAGAAGATCTCTCACAGGTTATGTCTTTACAATCGAATGTTGTGCAATCAGTTGGAAAGCCACTTTGCAAACTACAGTCGCTTTGTCTACCACTGAAGCTGAGTACATGGCGATTACTGAGACTTGTAAAGAAGTTATTTGGTTGAAGGGACTCTTTAGTGAACTCAATGAAGACCTTTAAATCAATACAGTATTTTGTGACAGTCAGAGTGCCATCTTCCTTACAAAAGATCAAATGTTTCATGAGAGAACAAAACACATTGATGTTCGGTATCATTTTGTTCGTGATATTATTGCTCATGGTGATATTGTTGTGAGCAAAATTAGTACTCATGAAAATCCTGCAGATATGATGACTAAGTCACTTCCTATAACCAAGTTTGAGCACTGCTTAGACTTAGTTGGTGTTCATTGTTGAAAATAAACCCTTAAGGGGTTTTATGGAAGAGGTGGAGAAACTTGTTCGTTTAGAGTTCGTGATGAAGAACTTGTTCATTAAGAATTTGTTTCAAGGTGGAGATTGTTAAAATTAAGTGACCCAAATTCTTATTTAAATTAAATACTGTGGTAAAATAAAATAAAAGTAAAATCCCTATAGAATTATACTTCTTTTATTTTATTTTAGAATAAGGTTTTTTAAACCTTATTAAACTCCATCTATTTGATATTATTAGAATAAGGAGTTTCACTCCTATTAGAATAAGGTTTACAAGCCTATAAATAGGTATAGTCTACTCCTCTTGTAATTAATTCGAATTCGACATAGTGAATTTTCTTCTCTTCTGCCCGTGGTTTTTTTCCGAAAGGGTTTCCACGTAAAATCTGTGTGTACTTTATTTTTATATTTCTTTTTCTTTGCGATATATTGTCATTACCGACATTATATTTTTCTCAATCTGTTGATTTACTTTGAGCATTGATGATTTATTTTGATGATAACGGTTTTATTCGGATCACTTTTTTTTAAATATTGTACGAGCCCAATTTTACCTGGGCCCAACACACTCAAATCAGACAAAAATAAAACCAAAAATCTCAAAAGTCCATCACCAGCCGAAAACCAAAAGTAGCCCAAATACAATTAAACCCTAGCCCAACCGGCCCACAAAACTTAACAAGCTTTCAGCAAAAAAGAAACCTTAGGTGCGCCGCACCTAGGTGCAGCCCTTGACCGCCACACGTCACCTCCACGAGTCGCACACCTCTGCCACCACCACCAGCTCTTCTGACATCTACAAGACAAGACAACACGCAGAGAGAAGAAAACAAATCGCAAAAAAAAAACAATAGAAATAGAGAGTTGTTCAAATCGGCTATAAAAAGCCTAAATCTAATGCTTGTAATCTGTCTTTTTTTTTACGAGATTGAAAAATAAAAACAAAAAAACAAATTTCAAAGGTGACTTTTTTTCATTACTGATTCGTATTTTTTTTCTATCCATTTTATTTATTTATTTATTTATCCCTTTTTTATACAATAAATAAGAAATAACAAAAGAGGGAAGGAGAAGACTCACCTGAATCGGCCCGCAGTCTCGCCGTCGTTGGTCCTTTCACCGTCGTCGATTTGGGCTTCAAAAAGGGGTGGTCGGATTCTTTGTTTTTCTTTTACTTTGTTTCCTTTTTAGAATTTCGCCCTTTAGATCTTTTTATGGCTAAAAAAAGGATTAAAAAGGGGTTCGGGTGATTTTTCGACCACCATGGACGGCGGCGCCATCGTCGGCCACCGGCAGCCGCCACGGTGGTCCGGCGTCGGAGGCTGGCCGACGTCTAGAAATTTTGAGAGAGGGGGAGAGGGTTTCTGATTTTTTTTTTGGTGGAAGAGGAGAAATGAAAATTTTAGAAAAAAAATTTAGTTTTTATGGTTGAAACAGCATTGTTTTGGGCCTTAACCCCATTGGTTAAAACAACGCCGTTTTGGCCTTAGTATCCTTTTACCCGTGCATCGACCCGACCCAGGGGGAGGATCCACGTGTTTTGCTTCGACGGGATATTTACGCGCGCAGTCCCTCCGTTTTTGCGATAGTTTGCAATTTGGTCCTTTTTCTTTCTTTTCTTTTTCTTTGAATTTAGCCGCGTAATTTTATTTTTGTTTCATTTCGATCCTGCGCCAAACGGCGCGTTTCAGAGGGCGGGGATATTTCCCCATTTGGTCCCTCTGAGTTATGCGCACCTTTCAATTGGGCCCTCTCCCTCATTTTATTCCCGATTTCTCCCCTAAAATTGTGTTTTATTTTCAATTTAGTCCTTTTCTATTGCTATTATTATTATTACTATTATTTCTCTTTTATTTATTTATTTATTATTTTTATCACATTATTAAATTAAAAAGTTTTGCATTATTATATTTCTCTTTTTATTTTTATATTCATCCAAATATTTTAAATATATTTATTTTATTATGTCTTTTATTATTTACTTATTTTAAGTTTTTTATCATTATTTATCTTAAATTTTATATACTGTTTCTATTTTCATTACTTTATGTATTTACTTCTTACCTATCATTTGCATTTACTATTTATTTACTATTATATAATCAACCTCTTTTATTAAAAATTTAGATTGTTTTTTTATTTGTGTCTTGTGTTAGTAGTTTACTCGTTTTTTATCTTTTCTTTAAATCATTAGATCCTCATGTTACATTTTTTATTGCTATTGTGTAGTTCTTACTTTCATTTTATTTTAAGTTATTTTATTTATTTTGTTGTTGCAATTTGATTACCGGCATTGTCATCATAGTATTTTATTTTATTATTAACTATCATCTTAATATTTTGTTCGTATTATCACTTTGCGTTATTTTATTGCTCTTTTAAATTCACATCAAATCTTTACCCGATGCATAAAATCCTTTTTAATATTACATACTTCAAAATTCGAAAGGTTGTACCCTAACTTACGGAGTTTCGATTTTCTTGATAAATCTAAATAAACGAACGTTTTTAAAAGTAAAATTTTTCTTTTAAAATAATCTCGGGAATTAGGAAAAATTGTATTTTAACTTACGGAGTACGATTTCTTCCTAAAACCGAGAGGATCAAATACCTCTTAATAAATAAACTTTTCGATGTTTATTCTCGTATCGAGAATTCAAGATATTGTGTCCTAACTTACGGGACATAATTCTCTTTCTCGATTAACGTGAAAAATACCCATTTTTCGAAAATTCTCAGCATTTCAACAAAGGATCGTTTTTTTAATCTCTTCAAATTTTCCATTCTCAACACTAAGACATTAAATAATCAACTAGGTACCAATTTTGGGCGTTACGAGAGTGCTAATCCTTCCTCGTACGTAACCGACTCCCGAACCCGTCTTTCTGAATTTCATAGACCAAAAAGCGTTATTTTAATAAATCAAACCGTTTATTAAAAATAGCCATGTTCTGAAGTGACCCGATCACACCGCATTAAAAAGGATTGGTGGCGACTCCCATGTTCGTTTTCATTTTCAAAATTAAAGTCGACGATCCCGTTTTACAAAAAAAAATGGTTTCGACAAATACGACTGGTTTTGCAATATTTTATATTTTTTATTCAAATTAGGCTGTTTTATATTTGGCTCATCTTATTTTTTTTATTTATCGCTATTAAAAAAATTAATTAAAATGACCTCTAAATTGTTAAATCCATCTTTTTCATTGTTTTTATTTTTCAACTTGTTTTACCTTTTTTCTTTTTCTTTTACTTATTTCCCCTCTCTCCTCCTCTCTTTTCTTCATCTTCTCCCTTCTAATTTAGGAATCTTAGCTATTGCCTCCCTTAAAGATATTGTCGTTGCTTTCTTTGAACCACCGCAAATAAACTCAAGAGTAGAAAAACATCTCAAAATTAAGGCATATCAATGACAGGAATAGGAGATTGGACCATGAAATTAAATTCTAAAACTTTGAAGTGACCTCACAATTTTTGAGAGATCTTTTTATTTTTTAGAAATCTAACCCTATGGGTTTGAAGAGGAGGCTTTGAGCTTCATTTTGGTGGTTTTGGATTGACTAACATCGGAGAAGACGTCATACAATCTCAGTAGTGACGGTGAAAAGCAATGACCATGGGTAAGGAGAAGAAAGGAGAAGGAAAACAAGGACAACAGGAAGAAACAAGAAGCATCCCTTAACGTCGTCATTAATAGGAACGGAGAGCGTTCCATTAAATTTAACAATGGAGTGATCAATTTGATAAATTTCTTTAATGATGGGGCCAAATTAACATTTTTTTGGAGTGACCATGATAGGAACAACCTAATTTTAGAGTAACTAACTGGGTAGTTTACCCATATTATTATTAAGTGTCTAATTGAATTTGATGTTACCAAGAGGTACAATTGAATTATAAAATTATCAAAAAATCTATTCATTTTATAAAGCAAGAAATATTATAATTGAGGGTCTTCATGTCTCTTATATTTTAATAAATTTAGAAAAAAAACATATAATAAAAATCATGAGACTTTAACCTTGAAAACCATGATCTTGGTTGTTCCAACTTTACCATTTCAAAGACAATTTAATTTTTATCTAATTTCAAAAGCGAGTTTAGATAATTAATTTCAACATTAATATTATTTATATATTTTTATTAATATAATTATGAATTTAACCATCGAAATCTATACTTTCGGTATTAAATGAGACACAGCGGCTTCGTGAAACTGGTGTGCTTTGTGCAACTGAATAGATAAGAGTACTAGTACTGTCTGTGTGTATACGTAACCTTCGCTGTCTTCTTATATGACTGATATTCCGACAATAACTAGGAAGAAGCTTCTATAGCGATGTCTGTCATCTGCTACCTTGATGATGATGATGTTGCTGAAGTGGTCGAAAATCGAATACTCATTGCAGTTAGCTTTACTACATGTACAAATGAAACTGTGTTTTTCTTTTTGCTGTAATATCCATACTGAGTAAAGATCTTTTGTCTGTACACTACCTGCTGTAAAAGCAAAACCCTAAATTAAATGAAAACCTAAAAGCTAATGAAGCCTGGTTTGCGTGGGCAGTAGGTAAAGACGTAAACCAGTCATGGCTGGCTAGCTTTTGCACCACTGGTTCAGCCCCCCCATTAATAAATTTGGTCACCAGGCCAGACCCCTTAGTAAATTTGATTTCAGGTTTGGCTGACAACCTAGCTCATAGTTACATAGTAGGTCACCCTCATTAATGAAAAACTTTACCCTGCCATCACAATAACCTCGCATGCATGCTTTCTTCTTAACTTTTCACATGTTCCTGATCCGTCTTGTACGAAAAAAAAAATGATTGCATTATATTGTTTTTTTTTATCATGTAATTAGATTCTTAAAAATGTTTTTAGAATCACTAATGAGTATTTATTAAAATATATTGTTATTATTTAATTATTATGTGCAATAAATTATAAATAGTTGGTGAAAAATTATTTTATGGATCCTCTCCACCACATTATTTATGGTCCCGTCCAATTAAAAGAGAACACATTATTTTTCTTTTTTTCTTTTCATATCATACATGCATTTAGACTAAACTTCCAAATTAAAGATGATGTGTCTTCTTTTAATTAGGCAGGACTATGGACGATGTAATGCAAATGGTCTATAAAATAATTTCTCATAGTTTTTAAAGAAACATGATTATGTATGTAATTTAAATGAAAAAGATTATACGATGACATATATGTTGAGGGGAGGTGGTTTTCTAAGTTGATCTTAGACCCTCAATAGATGTATTGTTCCTAGGGATCTATGCTTGGTTTTAGTATCGGGTTTTATCTCTCGATTTCGAAGAGAGCGTAAAAAGGTTCACGAAGTTTGTGGAGTGCCTCACAACCAAGGGAATGTTTAGCATTTGTCCTTGATGGTTTCGAATCCATCCAGGCCATTTAAGGGTATGGGTTCGAACCTCACCAAGGCCAAAAATGTTAAAAGAAACGTTTCTTTGGTGGATTAAGTTCTCTTATTAAACTCCATGAGTTTTTTTAGACTCTCCTCAAGATGGGAAGACAAAACCCAAGACTAAATCGAACATAACACCCTAAATATAATACTTTTATTATTCAAAAATTTGAGTTACCACTCACTTTAAAAAAATTTCAGAAAGAGAAATCCTGAACGAAATCATTTCTCTTGCATGAGAGCTTTTACTAGCAAATAAAGAAACAGGAGAAAATTTATTTCTGCTTTTTAACGTCACATTAATTTTTTTAAAAACTAATGTCACATTGATTTACTTAAAAGTAAAGTGTTAACATAAATATATAAATGTCTCAAAAATCTGCAAACAATCTTATGATAATAATTGTGTTGGAATCTGTGTCTTAAGTTCGATTTCTATGTTGAGGATTTTAATGTAAGTGTAGATATATTTGGACAATTGAGTTTTAATTGTAATTTTTTTAAGAAAAAAAGTTGATGATAATAATTTAATGGTAATAATTGGGTGACTTTGGCACAAAAATAAAAGGCTAAACGCAGATAAGTTAAATCTGTTTCATGCGGACATAGGATTTAGACCCACGAAATCAAGAACTAGGAAGAACAAACAAACATTTTGTTTTTTTAGAAAAAACATTAACAAAACAAAACATAACTAAACAAAGAAGACGATTTCGGAGTAAACTATTTTTGGTAAAGCTCCCATGCATTAAGGATATTTCATGGGGAAGGAAGTAAACCAGCGCCACCGCCACCACCAGCTCCTGCTCCTGCTCCACCTCCAACTCCACCGCCAACAGCACCTCCTACTCCACCCCCTACACCACCACCAGCACCACCAAATCCACCGACTCCACCGGTTCCTCCAAGTCCATCGGCTCCACCGGTACCTCCAAATCCACCGACTCCACCGGGACCTCCAAGTCCACCGACTCCACCGGTTCCTCCAAGTCCACCGAATCCTCCGGTTCCTCCAAGTCCACCCAAACCACCACCACCAAGTCCACCTACACCACCAAAGGGAGTAACCCCACCAAGAACCCCACCACCACCAAATGGCATGCCATTTGAGCCAATGCCAGCGAAGCCCCCTGCACCACCGTAAGTAAGGAAGTTCTTTTGGTCACCAACGGACGCAGATGCAGCACTAGGCACGGCGTTAGCAGCCATTGTAGTAGTCTTTGTGGGAACATTTCTTGCACTAGCGTGAACCACAACTAATGCAAGAAGAACAAGCAACGATGAACTCCACTTTGCCATGTCTCTCTATCTCTATTACACAATCTAATCTAATCTAATTTCTGGTGTGTTGGTTCTAAGTATATCTGGTCTGTGTTGGACTGTTAGAGATCGGCTTTTAAAGGCTAAAAAAGAAAGGGGTGGACAGTTGTGAGCATTGAATGGAGCTTAAATGCAGGCAAAGGACATTGATGTCTTAAATTTCCAAGACCTACTGTAAAAATATGATTAATAGGGATTTGAACAAATATTTTTATGAGGTTTCGGCATGGGTTTTCGAATGTCTATTAATGCATGCATTTCTCAAGATTTAAATGTTAGAGTTGAGTTTTAGCTGTATGGGTTGGATGTAGAGGTGTTGATGGTGAAGAGTAATATACTATCGTATTAATATATTTTATTTATTCTTGCTCAAGTTTGTTTGTATTGGTATATGCTTACGGATGAATTTAGAAATTTTGTTTAGGGAATCGATATAAAATTCTAAAATTTTGAGGGGGCAAAACTAAAACTTTTATTCTAAAAGGGCTTAGATTATATAATTAATTTTTAGGAGGGACCAAAAATACAATTTTTTCATTTATTTGAATCACTAAAAGACTTAAAATTAATAATTAATACTTTAGAGGGACTACTAATAATATTTTCCCATTTGGTCAAGGGAAGGAAAGGCCCCTCCGTTGGCTTCACCTCTATACATGATCAACCTAAACTTGTTCTAGATCCACTTATATTATTATTTTAATTTTTTTAATTGTATTATTTTAATTTAATATTTATTAATTTTATATGTTTTCTCTTTTATTAAAATTTTTAACATAAACACCTTAACATTTTTTATACAATATTGAGGGTAAAGGATGGGGGTAACACAATTTGAACTCATGTCAAATCGGTGTCTAACAAAAGCTTTAATTACCGCTCAATACAAGTCAAGACCAGGCTCGGGCTTAGGTTTCAAATGTTGGAGCCCAAGCCCCACTCATATTTTAAACAGGCCTAATTGTTGTGTCGAAGCCATCTTTCAGGTCATATACTCTTGTCCAAATCTTTCCTTATTTTGTGCATAACTTCGAGTTTAAGTGGGTAGTTTGGTCTTGGAACAGATCTAGTTGAGTGACTTGTCCAATCCATTTTAGGTGGGATTTGGATAAAAATATTTTTTATTATTTTGGTTTGTCTAAGGGCAACATGTAATAAATTAAGAAATGATAGCCCTTTTTATTATCCAATATTACAGTCAATACAAAACATAACAATGAACATAATCTATTGATGAACGATGATTCAAACTAACTCAATCTTTTGTTACGAAATTTTAACAAGAAATACAAAAATTTGAGGCATGTTGAACATTGTCCTTTTCCACTTTTCAATGTGTCATTGATAAAGTGAGGAGAAAATTAAATGGTTGGGATGTGAAAATACTTTCTATGGCGAAAAGGCTTACTCTAGCTAAACGAGTCATTCTTGTTATACCCAATTATTGCATATAGTATTTCTTCTAGCTAAGATTTGTCAAGAGATTAAAGAGTTGGCTAAGAACTTCATTTAGGGATCCAGAACAGTGAACGAAAACTAGCACATGCTAAATGGGATAAATGTTGTCAGCCTTCTAAATGCAAGGGCTTAGGCATCAGTTGCTACAACCACAGAACCAATCCTATTTTATTAAGTCGAGGTTCAATTTAATCCATAAGAGGGAGGCTTATTGGGTGTGATTATGCGAGATAAATATAAAGCTGGTGATGGTTGTTTGCCTAGCACTATTAGACCAAATTGCTATTTTATGTGATTATTGCTTGCTAAAGTTTACATGATTTAAAACAAGGGTTGCTTTGGAGCATTGGTGATGGAAAATCAATTAACTTTAAGGCAAATGTGCAGATTGCAAAGTTAGAGCCGTTGTAGAATCAGTGTATGGATCTGGCTCTGATGGATGAGACTTCCTTAGTTTGTGACATGGTTAATGAGTATAATACTTGGGATTGGGATAAATTTGTTGGTAAATTTGTAACACCCTTTACATGACCCGATTGTCAAGTCTGAGTTATCAAGTGTTACGATTAATATTGGAGTAATTACGGGCAATCATATACTTTTCAATCACTTAAACATGTGATTCAACATTAAAAATTATTCAGAACATGATACACAAACATTTTTTGGTCTCACTCGAGCTTCTGAAAGCTCTTTTGCTAACCTGAATATCAAGCAAGACTAAAGTATAAGGTTTTTAAACGTTTTGGGCCAATATCACGACCTCAGATTCCTTGTCGTAGCGTTGTCCTTACAATGAATCACATCACGACGTCATACATACCCATGTTGCAATGTCACTCACTATCGAATGACATTGCGATGACAAAGACTTCTCGCTGCGATGTTGCCCCTATTTTTGCCAAAATGCACATTTTGTACCTGTTTTAAGTGATTTTAGATCATTCCCAAGCTATTCTCATTCTATCTTTATAAAGATAAGATCATTAAACCAAACCAATTTACAACTAACTCAAGTATAAAACCATTCAATTACCAATTTATACATTACCAACTAATCATTCTCATTTAGCCAAATACATATGCATTTCACTCATTTCTATCCAAATGTTTTCAAATTCAACTCAAGTATAAACATTTTATTAATTGGAAACTATCAATTCAAAAGATGGCATGAATTCATCAAAACATATACTAACATGATTCAACTTACCACCCCTAAAGCATTATTCACACAACTAACTCAATGACCTAATTGATAGTTTAAGATGTCAAACCAATCAAAGCATAATCATCATTCAAATATCATTTAACCTTTACCAAAATATGCAATATTAACTTAAATACCAAATGGTATATCCATCATTAACCATTACCATAGGCAAATAATGCCATTCAACTCAAAATGACCATAAGCATACAAGGATATGACCCTTAAGTTTATGCCACATAGTCTAGATTCAAAATGAACATATAACTACCATCATAGAATAGTGTGTGCTTCTCCGTTGGTCCGGCGCGAAGGTTTAGCAAGATGCAAATCTACAAGGAAGTAACAGTTAAGGTAAGCATTTAGAATGTTTAGTAAGTTCAAATGGAAACTAAAACATACATTGATCATTAAGGCATAGTTAAATATTCTATTTGGCAATCAAGTTAACTATCCTTGGCACGTTAAGACATATCTCTACATACAACATCATTATAAATCGAATGCATTAGATACGCTCTCGAATCATAAGTATTGTCAACATTTAAAATAGAATCATGTAGTAATATATATTTCAAGTGTCATCAATACCAATTCATTTTCATTTTATGCTTTAAATTCTATTTCCAATCAATTGACCATTGCCTGATGGAATTATAGTAAAATAGACTCGGATACTCGGGAATAAGTTACTCACACAAGTTGACAGTATATCAGGGTTGCTTACACAAGTTGGCATTATAATAGAGTTGCTCACACAAGCTGACATCATATCGAGGTTACTCCATTCGGACTAAACCTACGATACGTATAACTTTAGAATCTACAATAAATGCTATATCTCGTAATAACATGTAAAATCCCTAATTAATCATGTGTATAACCCTAATTGCATGCCATATATATCCTAACCTCTTACTAAGTTCATTCGAGCATCATTTTCGTATGCTTGACAATACCCACTTCTTGTACATAATTTCATTTCTCATTTTTTAGTCATATAATCAATCAATAATCATATTTGAACTCAGTATTATTTCCATTTAAATAATAGTTACATGAATTTACAAATTAGTCCATATCGAGACCTAGGTGCCAAATTCATTAATTCTACTCAATTGTAATATATATATATATATAAATTCAAGTATATGTCATATTGTAATATATATATAAATTCAAGTATATGTCATACATAAAATAAAATAAAACAGAGTTCAATTTGAATATATGAACTTACCTGCTCAAAATGTGTAAAGTGGATACTGCAAGGACTAATCTGCAATTTTGGTTTTTCCTTGATCAGTTCCACTTCGTTCCAATTCTTGATCTAAATAATTATTTATATCATCAATCAATACTAAATATTTCTACTTTATGCTATAATATGTACGAACCTATATAATTTTATTTTTAGATATCCCTAAAATTTTACAATTTATTCAATTTAGTCATTGTACTTGGGATAGTCATGACTTTTAATTTCTAGCCTCGGATTAAAATTTGATTTCAATTATTCTCACTAGGGACCTTATACTTTTTATTTCTAACATAAGTTTATAACAAGTTTTACATTTATTCAATTTGGTCCCTAATGTAACAAAGTTAATAATCAAGCTAAAATTAAATTTTCATTCTAGTCCTTTTCATATTCTAAGCTTAGAATCTACCAATTTCAAGCCTAGTTCTTCAAGAAATCAACAATTAAAACTTCCAAAAAATTTAACAATTTTACAAATTGATATATGGGCTAGCTAAATCAAGCTCCCATGACCTCAAATCAATAAAAAAATTACAAGAAAAAGACTTGAAAACACATACCAAATAGTTATTGGGTGTAAAAAGCTTTCAAAGTGTTTTCTTCTTTAGGTTCCAAGGTTGGTGCAGTTCGGGGAGATGGAGAAGATGAGCAATTCCACTAACTTAAGCTTTATATACCATGATTAAATTCTTAATTACCCAAATTAATTAACTTAACTATGCTTTAATTAGCCTAATCTACTTTTAATCAAAATTGGTGGAATCTTCCCTCATCATCTATTAATTTATAAAGAAAAATGGTTTAATTACCATTTTGAACCTTTAGCTAATTGTCATATAAGTCCTCAAGTCTTTTAACAACTAAAATTCTATAGCGATTGGACTTTTACTGTGACAGCCTGTTTTTCAGTAGTGCCGAAACAGTGGTTTCGGGGCCACAAATCTAACAAGTGACTCCTTAAATATTACAATTTAATATTTATGAGTTAAATATAGTATTATAATAAAATTTTATATGATAATTTATATTATTTGATTGAATAGTTAAGTTTAAGTGGTATATCCTTAAAGTCAAGTGCTTTAAAAAAAAAGGTATCAGAACCTCGTTTCTATAAACCAAGCTCCGTAAATATTTCAATATGCAAATAATTTTAGTTAGACGGCTATAAGCATGCATTTTAGTTTATAATATATGTTGTTTTAAGGTTAACTTTGTAATTAAACAAAATAAAATAACATAAGACAAATAAGAAAAACAATTATCACCTTCTACCTTTTATTGGTGGAAACCAATTCTCCATGGAAAGAAAAACCAAGCTCTCAACCTTGGTTAAATTGACTTACACGGTACGTAAATTTGTTATGTTTTCAATGATTTTTATGTTTTTGTAATCTTCGTAGCTTAATCTAGCTAACTTGGGGGTCATTCGTAAAACTGTTAAAAATTTAGGGATTTACCATGAATGGTTTAAGTGTGTTTGTGAATTTAATTGTTAGATTATTAAGCTTGATTGTTAAAATATGTTGTCTTAACTGGTTTTTAATGATTTTAATGTTAGGGACCTATTTGAGAAATAGTAAAAGTTCCATGTATAATGTATAAAATGGGGGAAAATATGGGCTAATATGAGCCTAGGGAAAAATTGGCTAACTTAGATTTTAGCTTAAAATGGTTAATTTGCAAGTTATTGGGGTAATTTTGTAAAAATGATTATGGAAGGACTTAATTGAATAAAATTGATTATTTAAGTGATGGAGTTTTATTAATTGAATGAAAATTATTATTTAGATCAAGAAATGTTACAATTGGATTTAAATCGAGGAAAAAGCTAAGGTTTCGAACTAGTTGTTGACTCCGTTTTAGCAACCATTCTAATCTAGGTAAGTTTGTACAAAGGTAAATGAGTTAATTTTTAATTTGGATGCATGATTAATTAATGTTATACATTGTTTAACCATTATTGAATATACATTTTATTTAGTATTTTGGATTGAGTTGTAATGGTAACATAGTTGATAGCAAAATGTGAAAAATGTGAATCATGTGGATTATAAATATAGAATGATGCATTGGAATGAGTTAAAGGATTGATATAGAAAAAGGGTCTCGTTTGAACCTTGAGAATTCTTAGGATACAGATGACATGTCATTAGGGATTATACGATTTCGGGTGCTGGTCCTGGATGTCCTACCGATGGCTGAGGTCATGCATTTGTTGTGGATTCTCCACAGCTCGTGTAAACAGCATCGTGTAGCTAACATCCCTACCCATAGCTTGTGTGAGCAGACCTATTTCATAGCTCGTATGAGCACTATTAGAAAGGTTATGGTTACATGAAAAGGCACACTTTGTTTGAGCATTCCCGAGTATCCGATGTAATTCTGTATGGTTCAACGAGTAAGTAAAGGTTAATGGAAAGACAAGTATTAAACTTAATGTTACTAATGTTCATATGAAATGAAAAGATGGATATGAATATATGAAATGAAAAGGAGGAGAATTTATCATGTGATGGATGAAATATGCACGGAATTCATTTCTTAATATATGTTATGTTTCATAGATGTTATGTTTACTTATTATTTATTAACTATATGGATTCAAATGTGAAGAATGTGTAATGGGTATATATGTGATGGATGATATATAAAGCCTAAAGTCTTATTATGTATATGACATGATTTACTTGGAATTTATATGTAATGTATGCTTACTAACCTTATGAGGTGATGTGTATAGGAAAAAAAGTTTGACATATGGCATGATGAAAGTATGTTTGGTTGTTTAATTTAATGTGTTCAGTAAGTTTAAGTTTCCTTTATACGAACTTACTAAGCATTAATTGCTTTTCTTCTTCTTCTTCTTCTTCTTCTTCTTCTCCTTTAGCTGGACGGATGCTAGACTTATAATACAAGTGGTGCCGCCTGTGGCAGTGGCGCCTTTGGTGCCGCCTCTGGCACAAGCACCTTTGATGCCGCCTCTACCACAAGCACCTTTGGTGCCGCCTGTGGCATCCAGGTTTCTACTGTTTTGTTTTGTTTTGTTTTGTTTTTTTAGTATTATTTTGATAAATTAAAAAATAATATTATTTTGATATTATTTTATTTTTTTGTAATATTTTGGTAAAAGACCCAATTTTAGATAAAAGTTGAAAGCATAATAAGCAAATATAAAAGTGAAAGATAAAGATGTGTGGTTACAAATCATGTTTCATCTAACACAACTTTCTACTGCTCAAACAACAGCCATTAACATCACATCATGCAGATTACAACTAAGGCCATCGTTCATTTTTACCAAATCTACTACACCCTTCCACACAACACCACACACCTGTGATGTTGCGGCTTCTCTGTTTCTTAAAATTTAGTGGAATATCATTCAAATGCTTCAAAGAGACTCAAACCGCAATTCCAGTGAACAGTAAAATTGCATTCAGATACTTTACATTCTAGGGCCTGCCCATTGCAAACCTCACCACATACCTTACATGGAGGGCAATTCCAAATGTTTTTCACAACAGTGAATGGATGTTTATGCCCACCATATTGTTCCAATTTGTTCCCAAGCTTCAGATATGGGAGATCCCCAATAGCACAATTGAGATGAAGAGAGTTATCACAATCAGCACAATAATAAAACCAACGATTTGGCTCTCTTTCTTTCTCGCAGAGATCACAGTAAAATTGAGAAGGCTCAGAATCATCAGAAAAAGTCAAAGTAAGAGCATGCCTGTCATACTTATACCAACCAGTGAGTGGTAGTGATGCACAACCTACATCTAAACTGAAATCACAGCGCTTCATGCATCTATATGCAACATCCCTTGATTGTAAATTTCTGAAACAAGCACTGCAACTCGTTCCCTCGTTGTTGTGGACAAGAAAGAGTGAATGCTCATGACTTGGGTGCTTCAAGGTGTCCGACAATAACATACATTGAATGTCAAAACTGAAGCCGCAATTTCTTTTGTAGCATCTGTACTTAAACCCTTGATGCACACGACCGCAAGCATCGCAACATTGACAACCATACTCATTGTGTGAGTTTGAGAGAGTAAACAAATGCTTGTGAAATGGGTGTGGCATTTCTTTAGGCAATTCAGCGCAATCTTTTTGGATAAAGAACTTGCATTCCTCACAACTATAAAAAAGGGGTTGATATAGGCCTCGTGCACCCATTACACTGACTATCATCATCTTTGGTCTTCCCACTAAAAGTGAGTCTTAAATTATGATCATGATAGGAATGCTTGATCTCACTTGCAACCATTAGCTTTCCAATACGAATTTGTTCAACAACATCAGTAATCAAATTCCAAGGTTCATCCACCATTTCCTCGGACCTCTCATCATAGCCTTCTGGCATAATTGTTCCATCCCAAATTGCTTTATTAGTTGTACAACATACATGAGCAATATAATGGCAACGAGAAGTAGGACAACGGTAATTGCCATACCTTATATCAACTTCCTCATAACAAATTTTGCACATCCAATCCTTAACTTGATTCTGTCGAAGAGAATGGGAAAGAGAAATCGTGTGACGATGTCGTGTTATCATGATGTGGCGTGGTAATGAAATGCAATTCTTGTGGACAAGGAGGTGACATGTAGCACAGAAATAGGGGGTGTGATCTCCGTCAGTGCCACAAAAATCACAAACAAATGACATTTTTCTAGATACAAGCATCCACGGGTGTTCATGACTTGCAATTGTGATTGTTGGTGATGAAAAAAGAAAATCATCCAGTGAAAGATCAAAGTTGCATAGAGAGCAGGAATAAACAAACCCCTTCCATTGGATTCTGCACAAATAGCAACTACATTTCTGGGGATAAGTAGGCGGTGTTGGGAAGAAACCGAACAACCGAAACAAAGCGAAAGCACAACCGGTGTTCTTTCTCTCCTTATAACTCCTGTAAAAATTATGGCAAGCACAATAGCACAAGATATGTTCTCTAGCAACCTTAATCAACCACAAATCAACTAATGCAACCACAACAAAAATAAATAGAGACACCGATATTTTTACGTGGAAAACCCCTCTAAATTAAGGGTAAAAACCACGGGACTTTAGAGTCTGATAAAGAGCTCCACTATCATCAAATGTTCAACTACAAGATCACAATATCAAGCCTACAACAAGCATTCAACTCCGACAAGGCTAACAACATGTAATCTTTAGCAAAAGAGAGAAAAATGAGAGAACATCACCAAAAACGTAGCTGCTGAAAAATGGGTATTTCCGACGCTACAAGACTCGGATGAAAAATCCGACCGTACAAAGTCAAGAACACCTTATCACCTAGCTGCTGTCCAAAAATCAGCTCAATCGAACCACGGATGGACCTTCGATCGAAGAGTTGATCATTGCTGCACCAAGCTTGAAAATCTGATTTTTTTTTTTAGCTCTCTCTCTGCCGAAAAATTTCTGCCCATTCCCTGTTAATAAGCCAAAAAATTGGCTTTTGACAAAAAACAAAAGAAAAGGAAGACAAAACATTTGTGCCAGAAAATATGGGTTTCCCACATAGTGGGACCCATACCCAACAAATCTCCCCCTCCAACTATGTGGGGAATGCCTCCATGCCGGAGGTCAAACAACATGCTTCAAACTTTCCTCTTGGTAAGGCCTTCGTCAACATATCAGCACCATTATCATTAGTGTGTATCTTCTCAAGCTCTAACAGCTTAGCTTCAAGAACATCTCGTATCCAATGGTACCTCACATCAATATGCTTAGATCTAGCATGAAAAGTTGAGTTCTTACCAAGATGAATAGCACTCTGGCTATCACAGTACAGGACATACTTCTCCTGAGTAAAACCAAGCTCATGCACAAACTTCTTCATCCAAAGCATCTCCTTACACGCTTCGGTTGCTGCAATGAACTCTGATTCGGTGGTGGACAATGCAACACACTTTTGCAGTCTCGATTGCCATGCCACAGCTCCCCCTGCATAAGTGATTAAGTAACCTGAAGTAGATCTCCTCGAGTCAATGTCTCCGGCCATGTCTGAATCTGTATACCCAACAAGAACAGGTTTCTCATTGCCGAAACAAATTTTCATGTTGGAAGTGCCACGAAGATATCTCATAATCCACTTCACTGCATTCCAATGCTCTCTGCCTGGATTAGAAAGAAACCGACTAACTGTACCAACGGCATAAGCCAAGTCTGGTCTCGTGCAAACCATTGCGTACATCAAACTACCCACGGCTGAAGAGTAAGGAATTTTCTGCATCTCTTCCTTCTCCTTTTCTGTGGAAGGACTATGCTTAACACTCAATCTAAAGTGCATAGCAAAGGGAGTATTCACCGCTTTAGCTTTGTCCATACTAAACCTTTGAAGTACTTTCTCAATGTACCTCTGTTGTGATAACCATAATTTCTTGGCCTTTCTATCACGTGTCAGTCTTATGCCAAGAATTTGCTTTGCTGGCCCCAAATCCTTCATTGCAAAGGATTTACTCAACTCTTGTTTCAACTTCTCAATTCTAGAAGCATTCTGACCAACAATAAGCATATCATCAACATAGAGCAAAAGAATAATAAAATCATCACCAGAGAATCTCTTAACAAACACGCAATGATCAGAAGTAGTCTTCTTGTAGCCTTGCTCCCCCATAACAGACTCAAACTTCTTGTACCATTGCCTTGGAGCTTGCTTCAAACCATACAAGCTCTTCTTCAATCTGCACACATAGTCCTCTTTCCCTTGTGCAACAAAACCCTCTGGCTGCTCCATGTAAAGCTCTTCTTCCAAGTCACCATGAAGAAAAGCAGTTTTCACATCCATTTGTTCAACCTCTAGGTCATAACAAGCTGCCAGACTCAGTATAGTTCTGATAGAGGACATCTTCACAACCGGAGAAAATATTTCTTCAAAATCAACCCCCTTTTTCTGAGTATAACCCTTGACGACCAATCTAGCTTTGTATCGTGGAGATGAAGACTTCTCTTCTTGCTTCAACCTGTAAACCCACCGATTCTTCAAAGCTCTTTTGCCCTTAGGCAGTTTCACCAATTCAAAAGTATGGTTCTCATGCAATGATTGAAGTTCGCCTTTCATCGCTTCAACCCACTGATCTTTGCATTCACTCTCCATAGCCTCTTCATAACATTCAGGTTCTCCCCCGTCAGTCAAAAGAACATATTCATCAGGAGAATACCTGACAGAAGATCGTCGATCTCTAGAAGACCTTCGAAGTGGAACTGCTGGTGGAGCTATAGGTGCTTGTTGTTGATCATTCACAACATCATCCATGGGAGTATCAAAGTCACCTATAGTCTGATGGTCACCACTAACATCACCATGCACATCATCCTGGATAGGATCTGGTGAAGAGTCTAGGGGAACCGGATTCACATCGATCAAGTCACCACTACCTTGTGAATCCACTTTCTCCGTCTTATCAATGTCATCAATGGTCTGATCCTCAATGAAGACAACATCTCTGCTTCTCACGAGTTTCTTCTGAACTGGATCATAGAGTCTATAACCAAACTCACCATCTAGACCATAACCAATAAAAATGCATTGTCGAGCCTTGGCATCCAACTTGGATCTTTCATCCTTTGGAACATGAACAAATGCTTTACAACCGAACACACGTAGGTGATCATATGACACGTCTTTACCAAACCAAACTCTATCTGGCACATCACCTTTCAAAGGAACACTAGGAGACAGATTTATCACATGTGTCACTGTATTCAAAGCTTCAGCCCAAAACGATCTTGGTAACTTTGCATCTGACAACAAACATCTGACTCTCTCAATCAATGTTCGGTTCATTCTTTCAGCTAACCCATTTAACTGTGGAGTCTTTGGTGGTGTTCTCTGATGTCTGATTCCCTGTCGCAGACAATACTCATGAAACGACCCTGTGTACTCGCCACCATTATCAGTACGAATGCACTTCAACTTCTTCCCAGTTTCCCTTTCAACTGATGCTTGAAACTGTTTAAACACCTCAAAGACTTGATTTTTAGACTTCAAAGTGTAAACCCATAGCTTTCTTGAACAATCATCAATGAAAGTCACAAAGTAAAGTGCACCACCATGTGATCTTACTTTTATCGGACCACAAACATCTGAATGGACCAACTCTAGCAACTCTGATTTCCTATGAGGAGGATGGCTTCTAAATGAAACTCTTTTCTGCTTTCCTGCTAGACAATGAGCACAATTCTTCAGTGTAGCATTCTTTAAACCTGAAAGTTGATTCTTCTTCGCTAAACAGTTAAGCCCCTTCTCACTCATGTGACTGAGTCGTTTATGCCACAACTCAGTTGAGTTGTCATTCAGTGTCACATTCACCGTCTCTCGAGAAGTCAAAGCTTGCATCAAGTACAAATTTGAGCTCTTCTTTCCTCGAGCCACAACTAAGGAGCCTTTAGTCAGCTTCCACTGCCCTTCACTGAAGGTGTTACAGAATCCCTCATCATCAAGCTTTCCTGCAGAAATCAAATTCAAACGGACATCCGGTGCATGTCTGACATCCTTGAGAGTTAACTTTGTTCCATTGTTACTTACCAAGCTAACATCTCCCATACCAATAACCGAAACCAAACCATCATTACCCATCTTCAATACCCCAAAATCACCAGGAGTATAAGATGTGAAGAATTCCTTCCTCGACGTGACATGAAGTGATGCACCAGTATCAATCACCCAACTAGTCTCGTCGCATGCTAGGTTGACCAAATTCTGATCACAAATAACTAACAAATCTTCACGAGTAACAGTAGCAACACGCTCGGATTTTTCATCGTCATTCCGGTCGTGTTTATCACCACCACCTTTGTTCTCTTTCTTCCACTTGAAGCAATATTTCTTGATATGACCTTTCTTACCACAATGATGACACTCAAGATTCTTGTATCTCGATCTTGACTTGCTTCGGCTTTTATCTCTACCCTTTCCATCTTTGTCTCTGTTTCTCCCCCTGTTCTCGATAACCAACACCTCGGACTGTGATGTAGAACCCTGAGATCTTCTTCTAACCTCTTCATTCAACACACCACTCTTAGCCAAATCCAAAGTAATAATACCCTGTGGGGCAGAATTAATGAGTGAGACTCGAAAGGTCTCCCAAGAGTCTGGTAGAGTAGCAAGCAACCAAAGTCCTAAAATCTCGTCATCAAATTTGACACCCATACCAAGCAACTGATTCATCATACTCTGAAATTCACTAACATGGTCAGCTATAGACATTCCTTCTTTATATTTCAGCGCCATCATTTTCTTCAGCAAAAATAACTTGTTATTGCCCGACCTCGAAGCATACAAGCTTTCAAGCTTCTCCCACAATGTTCGAGCATGTGTCTCCTGATCAATGTGATTGTAAACATTTTCTTCAACAAATTGCCGAATAAAGCCACACACTTGTTGATGCTCAAATTCCCATTCTTCATCACTTTTCGAATCGGGTTTTTGAGTAGTAAAGACCGGAAGATGCAAAGCCTTCACAAACAACAAGTCCTTCATTTTATTCCGCCAAAGTTGATAATTTGTGCCATTCAACATAATCATCTTGCTCGTATTAATTTCCATAATTATCTGACACAATAACCAAGCTCTGGTACCAGTTTGTTGGGAAGAAACCGAACAACCGAAACAAAGCGAAAGCACAACCGGTGTTCTTTCTCTCCTTATAACTCCTGTAAAAATTATGGCAAGCACAATAGCACAAGATATGTTCTCTAGCAACCTTAATCAACCACAAATCAACTAATGCAACCACAACAAAAATAAATAGAGACACCGATATTTTTACGTGGAAAACCCCTCTAAATTAAGGGTAAAAACCACGGGACTTTAGAGTCCGATAAAGAGCTCCACTATCATCAAATGTTCAACTACAAGATCACAATATCAAGCCTACAACAAGCATTCAACTCCGACAAGGCTAACAACATGTAATCTTTAGCAAAAGAGAGAAAAATGAGAGAACATCACCAAAAACGTAGCTGCTGAAAAATGGGTATTTCCGACGCTACAAGACTCGGATGAAAAATCCGACCGTACAAAGTCAAGAACACCTTATCACCTAGCTGCTGTCCAAAAATCAGCTCAATCGAACCACGGATGGACCTTCGATCGAAGAGTTGATCACTGCTGCACCAAGCTTGAAAATCTGATTTTTTTTTTTAGCTCTCTCTCTGCCGAAAAATTTCTGCCCATTCCCTGTTAATAAGCCAAAAAATTGGCTTTTGACAAAAAACAAAAGAAAAGGAAGACAAAACATTTGTGCCAGAAAATATGGGTTTCCCACATAGTGGGACCCATACCCAACAGGCGGTTGTGGCAAGAGAGTAAGAGGATGCCTACGATCGTAGGGGTAATTAATCTCAAGGGGTAGTTCAGCACATTCCTTATGAAGGTTAAAATAAGGATATGTGCAATCTGAACAGTGGTAAATTGGACCAGATATTGGATTCTGACATCCGGAGCAATGAGACTTGACTTCGTTGTTATGATTTTGAATGAATAACAAAAGATGGGGGTGCAAAGAATTAGGAAAATTTGCAGCAATGGATGATTGAAGCAAAGCACAATTGATGTGCAGATCGAAACTACAATCATTACAATTATAAATAAATCCCCCAAATTTCTTACGATAAAAATTGCAAATTCCAAACCCAAAATAAGGTGATTTTGACAGAAGAGTGAGAGGGTGTTTGGGGTGGAAGGAATGCTGAATCTTGGGGGCTAACTCTAACTTAGCACATCCCTTGTGAAGATAAAACTGACATTGATTGCAGCCGTAGCTGCAGCCCACTACAGGTTTCTCACACACAAGGCAAAGAGCTGTTTTGCTTGCAACAGTGCGAGCTTGGATGAAGACCAAAGGATGGTGATAGCCAAAATGTTGAATTTCCATCTCTCTTTCTGTCCAAACTCTCAGATATTGTGAAATTATTTAGAAGAAGAAGCACAAAAATGAAATTGCTTCATCAAATTAATCCAAGCCTCATGGTTAGTAGATTCTTTTCTTGGGTGTTGGTTTTGGTCTTCATAAAGAAAGGAATATATTGATGCTTTGCCCAATTTTCAAAATTCTAAGCATAGATATAGATATAATTAAGCAAATAAAGAAAGAAAGAAGAAAGAAACATCAGAAGAAAGTACGAGGAAGAAAGAAGTAGGAGATGACACTTTTCTTCGGAAAATTTCGTTGCTTGCTCTCAAACTGATACCAGTCCAATGATACCAGTATACATACATTCCAGGAGCAAAACTAAGGTGTGCAATAGTCAGGTCAAACTAACTAAAACAATTCAACGGGTGAATTTTAGTTTTGTCGAGTATGTTGTAGGTCCGATAAATTTATTTTCATTTTGAAAATTCAAAACTAAATTAATCGCTTTCAATTTTAAATAGCAAATTTTGTCATATCCATGAAGTGAAAGAAAAAATTAATATTAAAATTATATTTACAAAAAAAAATTTGTATTTTCTGCCAATATTATTTAGTAATTCAATCATAGGTAGAGCAGTAAATTATTCATAATTAATTTGATTTTGTTGATTTTATAGAGAATTTGGTTCTATTTTAATTCGTAAAAGAGTTTTTTAAATCTTTGGATTGGATTGAATTGATCGATTGCTCACTTTGAAAAAAAAATCAAAATTAAAATATTTTAATTAAAATGATTAGCATAAATTATAAATTATTGAGAGCCAAACTTCAAAGTTTTAGGTTAAAGAACTAAATTAAATTGAATTGTTAATTTTTAAAAGTTTAAAATCGCGTGGGTTTGAGTGATTAGAAGTGCATTATCCTCCTATTTAAACCCTAAACTTTAAGTACCAATTTGAACCTTGAAACCAAGTTCAAATATCAAAATATATATTTATCCTAGATTAAAAATATTTTATTGACTATTTTGGATTAATATTATAACAATCGAATTGGCTATTAAACCAATCAAATCATCAATTTTGAGTTGAACTGATCTTATTAGTACAGCTGTAACCAAATCCAATTAATTACAAATGCATCATTCATAAGTTGTTGGTGAAATACATAACCAGAAACTACTAAAGACTAACCACTACACCAAAACAGGCTTTTAGCGGCGCTTTTTTAGACCTTTAACGGCGCTTTTTAGTATAAAGCTAAAATAAGTAAATAACTAACATGTAAACGGCATGGAGGATGACACCAAGTATAACCAGCCATGTTTCTCTTCTTTTAACCCATTGTTGTCTCCTGGGTATACTTGATTTGCCTAGCTTCGAATCTCGGTTACCCAAGATCCCATCTATATCCACCTTTTTTGTTACTTTGGTTTCTCTGTTGTAACCCAAAATTACTTGGTCTCACCTCTCTATAAACTCCTGCAAGAAAAACTCAAAGTGAAGAAAAAATTGGGAGAGACGCAGTTTAGGGTTTGGATTTGGTTGAAAAAATGACAGCTTTTTAGTTATAAGGGGGGTTGTTTGCCCTAGATTTGGTACGGCGCCGTTTTTCTTTTGTTGAAATGGTGTCGATTCTGATCACTGAGTTTACGAGCAGATTTCTTCCCAAAACTGCCCATTTCTTTTGCTAAGAAATAGTTTCTTGAGAATCCAAATTCCTCTTTCTCCTCCGCGTTAAAATCCATTTTCTGAAGATTATTCGTTCAAACAAAAAAATATTTGCAAAGATAGTCGAAAATGAATCTGTACCGTTTGAGGAGATGCAGATTGTGGTAGCGTGGGGTATCCATGAATCTGTACCCTTTGAGGAGATGCAGAGGGCTGCCAATTTGGGGAAATTGGGGGGGGGGGAAATAAAGGGAATCGGGGTAAGGTAGAAATGGTTCGGGAAAAATAAAATGGAGAAAAAAGAAAAGATTTCTGAGGATGGGGGGAATCGGTTTTGGGAAAAAGAAGGGGGAAAAATATATTTCATTTGAAATTTTGGGATAAAAAATATATAAACACAAAACGACGTCGTTTTGCAAAAATATTACTGGCGATTGAAAGAAAAAAGCTACTATTGTTCTTTTTTTGTGGTGTTTTCAACAAAAACGATGTTATTTCTTACATTTGTATTTTATTTTTATTTGTTATAATTTGGTCCTATCTAAAATAGATAGTTACTTATCCATATCAATCTGTTACTTTTTTTTATCAATTTTTTTATAATCTAATATTTAAATATATCAAATGGTTTACATTAAATATTTTTAAAAACAAAAGCATTAATTGATTGTATAAAATTTTATCATTTATAAATCTCAAGTAAACCTTAAATCCTAAACCATTTAATATATATATAAAGTTTATCTATTATCTCTTAAATAATTTAAACTATAATCATAATGTTAATATATTCAAATTAATATTATCTCTTTTACAATTATATAAGAAATTATTTAATATATAAATTAAAAAACATCAATTAATCTAAACCCTAAACCCTTAACCCCTATCTCTTAAACCTTAAATCATAAAACATAAACCCCTAACCCCTCTTTTACAATTATATAAAAACTTAATTAATATATAAATTAAAAAATACTAATTAATCTAAACTTTAAACCTTAATATGACATTGAATCTCTAAACCCTAAATCATTAGTCTTGAACGCCCTAACCCCTAACTACAAACCCCTAAACCTTATTTAATATATAACTTAAAAAATATTGATTAATCTAAACCCTAAACCTTAACTCAAATCTCTAACCCTTAAACCTTATTTAATACAAATTAAAACATACTAATTAATCTAAACTCTAAACCCTAACCTAACACCGAATCCATAAACCTTAAATCTATAACTCTTAATCTCTAACCTCTAACTCTTAACCCCTAACCCTTAAATCACAACCCTTAAACTAGAATCCCTAATCCCTAATCCCTAATTCCATTATCTATAAACCTTAAAATTGTAACTCCTAAACCGGCCTTAAATCCTAAATTAACCATATACCCTAAACCATATACCCTAAACTATAATGATAATTAATTAAATATTTTAAAATTAATACTATCGTATCTTTTACAATTATATATGAAATTATTTAATATATAAATTAAAAATCAATCAGTCATGTACCCAAAAAATTTTAAAATTATTTTAAATAATAGTATTTTAATTTTTCCATTTTTAACAAATATTTTTCTATGTTTTTTATTTCAAATTATTTCTAAGTTTCATTATTTCAAATTTATCCATTTTTAACAAATATTCAATTAAAAATAAATTGAATTTTAATTAATATAAATAAACAAATTAAATAGTAAATAGACAGATAAAATGTTTTTGCGGCGCTTCCCCAAAAACGCCGCTAAAGCCCCAAGTTAGCGGCGCTTCTCCAAAAAACGCCGCTAAATCCCTGAGCATTAACGGCGCTTCTTCAAAAACGCCGCTAAATCCTTGAGCATTAGCGGCGCTTCTTCAAAAACGCCGCTAAAGCCCTGAGCATTAGCGTCGCTTCTTCAAAAACGCCACTAAAGCCCTGAGCATTAGCGACGCTTTTTTAAAAACGCCGCTAAAGCCCCAAAAGTTCAAAAACGATGCCGTTGGGCTTAGGTTTTTGCTGCGTTTTTCCAAAAAATGCCGCTAATGCTCATTTTTAGCGGCGCTTTCCTGTAAGCGCCGCTAAATCTCGATCTTTAGCGACGTTTTACATAAAGTGCCGCTAATGCTCGATTTTTAGCGGCGTTTTTTTGTCCAAACGCCACTAAAAATGCCGCTAAAAGCCTGTTTTGGTGTAGTGTTACATAGTTGTTTTCTTTATTTTGTAGATTATCGAAAAGCTCAATCGATTGGAATCTCGTCGGAGCATCATCACACTATCCATTCATCATATTGGTAGTTTTGGTTAATGGTTATAAATAGCATCTGATAGGGTTAAAAGGTTATTCAAATGATTTGGCTTGTTTTGAGTTATGCCAAACTTGTTGTGGTTAATGATGATAGATGATGGCATGTAAATAATAGGTGCAAATATGAGTGGATGAACCCTTATGCATACTCTATAGTTAGTAGATATTATATGGTATGATGGCATATTTTGGAATGAGTTATTTTGGCATAGGTTCAAATTAAGACTTTGAGATGTTAAATGGGACTAAGTTTGGTGTGTGAAATGTGATGCCTTTGAATGACATATTGGTTGGACATAAAATAGATGAATATTTGGCATGTTGTTGGTGATTTGAATGTGCTTTTGATCATGTGAAATAGGCTAGGTATAATTTGAGAATGAAATTATTATATGATATGTGTGTAATGTATGTTCTGGTCATGGATTTATGATGTTGAAATTGATGTGTTTTAGGTAAATGAGTTGTGAAATCTAATGTAGGCACAATGGTTAGGTATAGGTTGAATGATTCTTGACATGTTTTAGGTGATTTTGAATGTGATTTAAGCATGTAAATGTAGCTATAGATGGTATGGTTTGGTGGTTAAGAAATGGTATTTGAAAAGGCTTGTTTTAGGGGTTATTAAGGGAGCACACGGTTTGGGACACGAGCTATCGCACAACCGTATGCCATACACGATCACCTCACACGGCCGTGCGTCATTTTAATTTTAGGTGCAAGAGGAACCACATGGGCTCAAAAAGTTACACGGCCTAGCGACACAACCATGTGACCCAATTTCAAATACCCACACGGTCGGACACACGGATTAGGACACGGCCGTGTGTCCTAACTTCAAATATCAACACGGTCTGGTCAAAATTTCAATGGTTAGTTGGTTCGAGTTGCAAAAGTTCACTTCAAAATAATTTTCAAAATTTCGAAATAAATTTTAAAATCTAAAATATTTATAAAATTTCTAAAATTTACATTTAAAAAATAAAAATTCTAAATAATGTATAAAAATTAAAAATTTTCTAAAATCATAATTTTGGGAACTAAATAAAATAAATTTTATCATATTAAAATATGGTTTTTTTCTTATTTTGCTTTGAAATAATTTTCAAATATATATGGTTTCAAATTTATGTACTCTAAAATGGAATTAATTGTATTGTAATAAGATTTTAATTTAACAAATTTAATTTGTTTTTTAATTTATCTCGAACAATTTCACTCAATTCGACTCAAATTGAATATCATTTCACTTGACTCGATTCGAAAAAAATTCAAATCAAGTTAGGATGATAAAATAAAATTTATCAATTAAATTAACTTAAAAAAATTTTACTCAATCCGGTCAAACACTAACTCTTCTATCTTACAAAAAAAATCTAAATATATTATAACTAAAATAGAGGGAGGTACTCTTTATTTTAAAAAGTAAAAATAAAATAAAATTAAGAAAAATTCATTGATTTATTTTCGTGCATACAAGCCCACCCTCACAACTCACTCTTATAAGAGCATTATAATTGTTATGGCCTATAAGCAAAAATCTAAAAAATTGACTAAATAACTTGTGATATCCTTTCATCTCCAACCTCTTCCACACCACTTTGCAAAAGAATGAATCAACTCATGATATTTTCTTTTTATTGTTAAAACAAAGTAAAATAATTGAAACCAAAAAACCCCAACAAAAAAAATTTGCTCATAAATGAAGAGATAGATCAAGCTTTTGATCGTTGCCCTTATGATCAACAACTCCATTGTTATCCTCTTCCATTGCTAACAACCCTCCATTGCACCGTATGCCACTCTGCCAATCCAAGTAACTTGGCTGTTCATCTTCAAATCGAAGGTGCCGATTTCCATCGCCACCACCACCATTCCATACAAATCTGTTAGCAACTTGAGTTGCTATATACATCGGAGAATGCAAAAACCCCAAACACCGGCTTGTTGGTGGTGGTGCACAAGGTGGCGAGAAGCTACTTGTTGATCCATTTTCGGGTGCTCGTTGTTTAGCCTTCCTTGCAGCGGTTCTTTCTTTCTTGTGAGCATTTTGATGGCCACCCAATGCTTGAGAGCTGTAAAACTTTCTGGAACAGAACAAACAAGAAAAAACCCTGGCTGTTGGGGCGTCTTCCCTGACTGTGAACATTGATAGAAGTTAGAGCTTTGAAAAGGAGAAATGGCAAGTGAAGGGAAAGTAATTGAATTAAGAATGGAAGCAGATGAGTGAAAGTATCGGAGAACGTGAAGGCTCTGAACATATATATGTATATATAGTTATTGAATGGAGTGATTTCAGCTTGAGCTTGACTGTACATGGGAACTGTATGGGCTTGGGAAATGGGAACTCAAAGAGATAAAAATAAATAATTGAAGAGAGGAGAAAGTATACTCCAAGACGTTTCTGCATGTTGAGGCCAAGTGTGTGTTCGTTGGTGGGAATAAATGTTTTTGGGTTTTGGAAAAGAAATCAGGTAAATTAGGTAATTAAATTACTAGTAAATTTATATTTTGATTACTTAATTTTAAAAATTATAAAGTGGTTATAAATTATTCGAAAGTTTTCATTGAAGTCATTGGATTATTAAAATCATTACTGTATGACCTTTTTTGTTCACAATGTCCGCACTAATTGAAAGCTCAAATTTTCCTTACCTTCTATAGTTTAATTTTTTTCATGAAATAATTTTGAGCGTCACGAATCTGCCAATCAAAATCTAAAATAACTCTCTTTTTTAATTTCCAACATTGAGCGTCAAATCGACTTGGATCTAACGCATGTTCTTATACTCGCTGGTGGATACTAATCTACTATAATTGTCGAATTATCGCTTGGAGCTTCCTAGCTAGATTTTTGAATAGTTCAATGACTAATTTGTAACATTTTGAAGTTGAATGACCAAAATATAAACTTATTAATAATTTAGTGACGTTAAGTGTTATTTACCCAAAAGAATTTTGGTTGGTGCCATGAATATCAAGTTTCTAACATAGTTATCATCTAAATACATTAGCATTTACTACAAATTCAGGTGAAATGTACAAAAATTATTTATTTGGAACTGTTTGACTCTTTCGAAAGGTTTAATTCTCATATAAAATTCTAAATCTTTACATGATAACTACATTTTATTCTTAACTAAATTTAGAATCGAATTAAAAAAAAAACCTCTCTCAATATTATTAACATTTTCATTTACAATATTTAAACTTAAACATTATCAAAAATCCTACTTTGGGTTACATTTGAGCTTTGTGAAGACATCCACATGGTGGAGAGCAGAGTGTCAGAAGAGATATTGGAAGATGAGGTTTGTGAAGTGTGTTGAATGGCTTAAAGGCTAAAAGTCAGTATAGCCCACTTGATTCTCTGAAACTGAACCACTGGGTGCATGGCATGGGTGCCCTTACTCATTAATTAATATATTCAACCTTTTTCTCTGCTGCTGTTTGGATCAACTGACTTTAAACTGCCAGTCAGTCGGGTGAGTCACTACTGGTGCGGTTTCTCCACCGCCAATCCCATGCAATTGGCCCTATTATATCTAGTCGAAATTTCGATTAAAATTGAATTAATTGATTGAATGAATTTAATTTGATTAATTCATTAATTAATTAATTTAATTCAATCAAAAATTAATTAATATTTTCTTTAAAAATTTAATTATTAATTAATTCGATTCGAAATCGAATAATTAATCTAAAGAAATAATATACATTACCAACCCACTTCCCACAACCTACGTAGGCCCCAGCCACTACTCAGCACAGGCCCCTACTAACTTAACCCAAATAAACATTTAGAACCCAATCCAATTCAAATAATTAATTTAGTTATAAAATTATTTATATTAAATAAATAATTTAATAAAAATTAAAATTCTTAAAAATTTGAAAATAAGTCAGTAACTCGCACCCTATTCCAATATTTCCTAATCTCCCAAATCCCTAATCCTTCATCCCAATCGTTGTTTGTCTCAAAACCCCTTATCGCAAATACCTTCCGTTTGTTAAAGAAGAGGTTTGTCATTCGAAACCCCTTACTTTTGGGGAGTGTCATATGATTGCAGAAGTAAAAATTGGCATTCAATTAAGCCATTTTGAATTGTATATGTACATATAAATTAGAATTAATAAAACTTGTTAGAATTCTTCACAACTATTGGAAAAATGAAGGTTGAAGGTTTTTAGCTGATATGATTTATGGTTCAGGATGTTTATACTTATTTTAACTAAAAATATATAAATTTCGGTTAATTCAGTTAACCGAAATATTTCAGTTCAGCTAATTTTTTTAGAAAAATTTTGGTTCAGTTAACAATTAAAGAATTAAAAAGTTCGATTAATACTAGTTTAGTTCGATTAATAACTGAATCGACTGTTTGAATACCTCTATACCTACCTACCTACCTCTGCGTTTTCTCAACTAAAGAGAAATCAGAAAGTTTTTGTTTTTTTATTTATTTATGGACCATAAACATAATTCTTACGGACTTTGATTTCATTTTAACAAGAGTTAGAATATGAACTTTCTTTTTATGGCCCCAATCAAGGGCCGATCTATAAAAAATTTCAAGAAAGATCAAAATTTAATTATAAATTTTTGAGAAATTAAAATATATATGTGAATTTATTTATGATTCCATCATTTTAAACCATTTTTTTTATTTTTAAATAAAAATATAATATTAGTATATATAAATTTAATAATAAAGAAAAATTGCAGAACCAAGACCCACCAACTACCTTTACATTCGGCCCTAACTATAATATATTATATGGGAATCTAAATTTTATAAGAATTTTATTCTCCAAGTTTTAAAGTGGAGAATATTTAAATTACAAGTTATTATAAGAATTTAAAAAATTAAAATATGGGAATCTAAAATTTATACTTGCAATTTTAAATTGAAACCTATATGTTACTTTTAAACTTACAAAATAGTTTTAATATTGATATTTTTTACTAATAATATTTACAAAATTATAATATCATAAATGACCCTTGAATGTATATCAAATTTTCAATATAGTCCATCCAATTTAAAATTATAATTTTTTAATTTTTATTATTAGTAAAAGAATACCAATATTAAAACTACTTTGTAAGTTTAAAAGTAACATATAGGTTTTAACTAGTAAATTTTATATTCCTATATTTTTAAAGTAATTGTATTCCAATATTTTAATTTTTTAAAATTCTTATTATAATTTTTAGTACTTTTCTAATTTAGAAAATAAAATTTATAAGTGGAGGGACCATATCAAAATTCTGATAAATTTTAAAGTGGATAGACTATATTGAAATTTTGATAAGTTTTCAGGGACTATCCTGATATTACTCCATTTTATATTTGAGCATTTCATTTGCCCAAAATGGAGCACGATTTCTGCAAGATACGACTTTCAATGGGTAGAATGTGTAATTAATTACATGTTTTTGTAATTATAAAAAAAATCTAATTCCTTGGACATGTTTGATTGATAATTATATTACTAATTTGTTAGGAATAAATCAAATTAAAATGTTATTATAAAATTACACAGAATTAAAGTTTATGATATATATTTCAATTCATATATAGAATTATACATTAAACTAAAGTTTATGTATAATTTTGAAATTTATCCCAATTAATATTTATGTTAAGCTTTAGCCTTAGAGGGAAATTTATTTCAAAGCCCCTATCCTTTTTTTTCCCCTTTTTTCTCATTATTGTTCTTCAACTAGCTTCTCGTTTTCCCTCTAAATCTTTCATATCTTTGGTCTTTTCTAATTAAGAAATTTCGAGTTTCCTTTGGTCTTTTTCATTTGTTCTTAAAGATTGAATCTTTTTTCCTTCCCCTGGATCTCGTACTGAGTCCTTGAAGAACTCAGTTGCTACTTAATCCTTTCCCAAGCCTGTTACCTTTTTAGTCTCCCTTGTTGCTACTCTTTCACCTTGTCTTAGGTGTTGACTATGTCCCAACTGAGAAGATTCTCTTAAATTGTGGTGAAAAAACGAGTTATCTTATAACAGTAATAAAAAAATAGACTTTGGATATCGGACTCAAGTTACTCCCTTGAACTGAAAAATCTGTCATCTCCCTAGCTGCTACACAAGATCCGACGGTACTCGTAGTTCCTTACATGACTGCCCGTGTTTTTCGCTCCAACTTCACCTACAATTTACCGATAGTATTCGACTAGGAGTTTGTCTGGTTGTATTTCGACACTAATTCGTACAACAGTCAAAACGCAATTGTACACCCCTATGATGAAACATGGTTCTTATGACTAAACTGAGGAGCAATAGAGATGGGGAGAAGAGATGGGCGGTGACAAGGATTTGTGGTTCTTATGGTGGGTGTTGGATGATAATGAAAATTGGTGGTACTTATATTACAAAAAACCAGAAAAAAAGTGTTTTAATCAAATAATCAAAAGTAAAAAAAAAAAAGTCATATCTGCAATCTGGTAGTGGACTAATGGGATTTTTAATGACAGTAACCAATTCGACTAATTATCTTAATTACAGTAACTAAAATTGACCAAAAATAATTTAAAGTGACTAAAATAAAAAAAACAATATTTTAGAGTGATCTGCAATGTAATTTACCCTATTGTTTAAGGCCCTTATAATTTTAGAGCATTGATGATGCCTCGTGAGCCTAATAAAGTGATATGACCAAGTGAAAATTTGAGCTTGGCCCAATTCCTTATTATTATCAATTTATTAATAGTTTACAAGTAAAAATATATTTTAATAACAAGTACAATACAATTACAAACATGTATTCAGATAGTTATAAAATCTAATCAAAATAATATAAATGAACGAAAATCAGAATATAATTAAACAAAACTCACCTATATCAATTGCAAACGATGAACCCTATTGGCAATAATATCAAAACTTTATTATCTTTCTGTTTTTTTGGTTTTTAAATCAAGTCTGTTTGATTGTCAGTAAAATATTTTCCGTAAAATGATTTCTGGAAAATGTTTTACTTTTCTGTAAAATGATTTACTGGAAAATATTTTCTGGTGTTTGATTGAATCTGTGTAAAATATTTTCTGCTGCTTGGCAGATTTTTTGAAAATATTTTTCGGAAAAGTTGTTTTTACATATATTAATATATAGTAATAAATTTTTATATTTTAAATTATTTTTACATATATTGCAATGATTTATTTATAATAATACTCAATTATTAAGCTACAATATTAATCGTTATAAATTGAAAAAAACAAATATCAAATAAATTATTTGTAATTGTGTTAAAAAAATAAGTATTGAATAATTAAAAAATAAGTTACTGGAAAATTGATAAACAGAAGCAGTTTTCTACCGAAAATGAAGGAAGGAATGAAGGAGGCGATAGAGAGGAGAGCACGGAAAATGTCTTACGGAAATTGAAAGGGTAAGACATTTTCCCTAAAATGTAACTCATTTTCCCTTGTTTTGGAGTTTATTTTCCAAATGGAAAATGTTTTCCGCCAATCAAACGTTGGAAAAGTTGGAAATGATTTTCCGGAAAATCAATTCCGTCAATCAAACAGATCCTAAGAGTAAAAAGTAGAGGTGTTCGAGAGTTGAATCCATACCTCTTTAGATTAAATGTGGGTTTATATTTTTCCACTTGTATCAGCCCGAACAACCATTTTATTGTTTAAAAATAATAAATTATATATAATTTTATAAATAAATTTTAACAATTTTATTTATTGTGTTTCAACTAACAAAATAGATCATTCAAACAAACCTAAGTGGATCATGCTTGAGCTCGAATCGATTTTTTTTTGGAGCTGGAACTCGGCCTAATTTAATCCGGTCCATAAACACTCCTAGCAAACACTATATAAAGGGATAAAGTATCATTTAGTCATTAAATTTAACAAAATTTTCTAAATTGGTCCTTGAAATTTTTTTATCCACTTTAGTGACTAAACTTGATATTTTTTCCCAATATTAATCTATATGATGTCATGACACTCTAATATTATGTCACGCCATCGCTTAAAAAGTTCAAATGATGATATGATACAAATTTAAAATATCATATCATGAGGTACTAAAATTAAGGAAAATTGTGAAATTGAAGCACTAATGTCTAATAGGGACAAAAATGAAATTAGACCAAGTTGGGAAGAATCATCCAATTGAAGTAGTGGAGGACAACGAAGTGATGTCATAAGGACGTGGACAACTATATCAATAGAACAAAGCGTTGTCGTATAACATCATTGTAAAACTTGTGGAAGAGGTTGGTTGGTGCTAAAGAAAATCATGGCAGCAACGACAATCTCTGCCGTCCAGTTTAAGGCCAATTATTTCTTCCTAGGTTTCGTCTCACCCTTACGAATAATTCCATTTTCATTTGTCCATGTTTTTCTTATTTTATCGAATTAAATAAACATGTAAGAATAAGCTTTTCAGATTTGTTTATTAAATAAAATAAACACAAATAAAACTTATTCACAAGTTTATTTATGTGTCAAAATCATATTATAAGTTCTGCTCATATTTATTTTGTTTGAGATAATGTCTAAAACTACTCATAACTCTTCATCAACCTATAAATAAGAGAATAATATGCTTCAGTACCCATAATTCCTCCCCAACCTATAAATAAGAATATAATATGCTTCAAAAGGCTTGAAACAAAGTCATCTTACATTGACAACAATAATTATACCAATCGAATTAAGACTCAATCTATATTTATGTATATTTGATAAAACTCTAATTGTAAGATTTATTAGAAAAATAACATATATTATATTTGGATGAGATTTATAGTAACCTTTCCTGTTTTAAGATTAAATAATATATATTATATGCCAAACCAAAGAAAGATATACTTTATAAAGAAAAATTCAAAATATTTGGGAGGGTGAACTTGTGAAAAGGACAGGGAAGCAAATTTTTCCAAATAGGGTTAATATACTATTTAGTATCTGAATATATTTTTAATGTTCAAATTGATACCTAAGTTTCTCATTTTAGTATCTGAATTTGGTTTCAATGTTCAATTAGGTACTTAGACCAAACAATATCATATGGTTTGATGAATATTTGACATGTATGCTCTAATAAACAACATCATAGGTATTTGATTGAGATAAAAAAAATCTCAAATACTAAATTGAATATTAAAGTCAAACTCAGGTATTTAACTGGGAAACAAAACTCAAGTATCAAACTGAAAAAAAAAATTCAAGGTACTAAAGCAAATATTAAAGCCAGACTCAAGTACCAAATTGGGACAAAAATAAACTTAGGTACCAAATTAAATATTTATGTCAAAATCAAGTACCAAATGGTATATTAATCCTTTCAAATACCAAAACTCCACGTAGGATATAATATAATTATAATATTACATCTTATTTTATAATATACCTAGAAAAAAACCGTTAAGTTACTTAAAACTGAAAAATGGTTAAAAGAAAATAATATTTTAACTAATTAATATTTATTTATTATTATAATAATATTATTAATTTTAACGCGAAAGCTTAATTCTCGGCAATGTCTGCTCTCGCAGGCTCAAGAATGTCACCAGTTGCAGCCGTAAGCTTCGCTCTCTTCTCCACCATTTCCAATTTCTCATCTTTTATCATTTATTTTCCTTTTATTTTTCTACTTTTTTTTCTTCTATAGGCTTTTTTTTTGGTTTATTTTCTTTTTGTAATGTTTGCCTCTCTCGATCCAATCTAAAAAAATTGTCAGCTCAAGGACTCAAAACATGGATTTTATGAAGCAGATGAATTTTCTGGTACTGTTATTTTAATTTTGTTGTAATTTCGTTTAATATTTTTAAAATTTTGATGGATATGCCACTGAATTTCGGTTGAAACTTTGCTGATTATGTTTTTTTTTTATATATATTTGCTGTTTTTTTTTTTTTTAGGTTTCGGTATACGTAATCCTGAGCGACGATCTTGAAACATAAGATTTTAGTGTTTTGTTTTTCGTTTTTAGATTGGTTTTGCATATTTCTTCGTTTGGATCTAAGGTGATCTGATTGATTCTGGAATCTGTAGACGAGAGAGGCATTTGCATACTTAGAAATTTAGCTAAAATTTGGCCTTGGATCGAGAGATGCTAATATATTGTGAATAAATTGTACCTAATTTATGTAAAAGTGGAAGTGATCTTCCTTTTGTTACATGATTGAGGCAAATTGGGATGCAAATAGTAGAGATAGGAAGTTACTGATGTGTGAAAGTCTGTTGGTTTTGATTTGATGTTTAAGCTATTATTACTTGGAGGTAATGCATAGGGGAATACTAGATTTTGACTGAGAGGTTGTGAATGTTAGCTGAAATGAGAATATCTTGATTATGCTTTACTGGTTGATGGGTTGAACTGGAAAAGAGTGGCTTGAAGAGCTAAGCTAAGACATTGTTTATGCAAGTACATTGACCCAGGAACTTGTTTGAGGAACATGATCAGGGAGGCGCCTAACACATCTGATCAATTGATTGAGCAAGAATATACATCTGCTGTTCCCTGTATAGCAAAGAATGTAAATAATTATAATATCTCTGTACAGACAGGTGAGGAATTCTCCGTGGAGTTTCTTAAGGAATGTGTTGGCACAAGAGGGATTCCTGCTATACCAGATGCAGCTCAGATACATGAGAAGAGAGTTGGGATAAACCAAAACCAAAACCAGAACCAAGAGCTGATGTATCAGGATCTAGCCCAAATTCTTGGGTTGAAAAGAATGGATTCTGAGTGTGTTTCTGATCTTTCTGATTTTTCTTCTGCGCAAGGGTCTTTTAGAGAGAGTGAAAATGGGTCTTGTGTTGAAAAATTAAGTAAATACCAGAAGGAAGATGATGATATTGGACAAGTGGCAAGGAAGGCTTTCGGTGAATTGAATTGTGATTGGAGCCATCTGAATGTCTCCGCACCAGCTACTACACCCAGTAATGTATGTGACACTACTAGTTCCAGCAACTTTGGTGGGCAGGGAGCTTCTGATGGAACACCATCTGGGAAAATGAAACTTCTTTGCAGCTTTGGTGGAAAAATATTGCCCAGGCCTAGCGATGGCAAACTCAGATATGTTGGGGGAGAGACACGTATTATTTCCATTCAGAAATGTCTTTCTTGGAAGGAGCTTGTGAGGAAAACATTAGATGTTTTCAACCAACCTCATTCAATCAAGTACCAACTTCCAGGTGAGGATCTTGATGCCCTTATATCTGTTTCTTCTGATGAAGACCTTCAGAATATGATGGAGGAATTTAATGGGCTTGAAAAGCTTGAGGGTTCTCAAAGGCTGAGGATATTTTTGATTCCTTTCGGGGAGTCTGAAAATGCACCTTCCCTTGAGGCTAGCACCATTCAGCAGAGCAATCCTGATTACCATTACATGGTAGCTGTTAATGGGATGGTAGACCATAGTCCTAAGAAAACTTGTGGCGGGCAGTGTTTACCCAGTGAAGGAAGTCAACTAGGACCTGCTTTGGATCATAACCCTAGTTTTCTAAAATGGTGTCCAACTTCATTACTCCCTTTGGAGACTATGAGTTGTTTCAATGCCTTGCATCCATCTCAAGTTTTCCTTGATTCCCAGTATACAACCAGGTCCCTAATTACATCTCCACCTATTTCTCCTCTAGCTTTCCAGCGTGGAGATTCAAACACTGTTTGTGCACAAGCAATTGGTGATAACTCCGGGATGGAAAGCAACAGCTCCTTCATTACAGGACACTTAAGTTCTGAGAACTGTGGAATAGAAAATCCTAAATACAAGCAAATTCAACAGGTTCCACCAGCTTTGATGAATTATAGTCTCCCTTACATAAAGGTTGATGCCAGCCAAACATGCCAACCATATGAAGGGCAGATATCAAACCCTGATCCCAGCACAAATTCCACGTCCCTTTCAGTTTTAATTAAAAATAATAGGGATTATAATGGTGTCTCACATGAGAGGCCTATCTCACAAGCCGCCAATCCATTGAACCTGTTGTCAGCATCTGTTGATTCCATGGACTCTCACCCAGACATGCCACATGCATTTTCAGATTCAAAGCTGCAGGAACTTGGAGGAAGGTCTGGTTACTATTCACAAGAAGGAACTAGCCCATCTTCCCCTTTAAATTTTGCAACAACTCGATCAGCTTCAAATGTAGTGCAGGAAACGTTGATGCAACAACAAGATAGTATTGGTCTAATGAAGTCCTGGGCAGAAAATGATTTGTCAGATAGTGAAGCTACATCAGATTCAATACCCGATATATTGATTTTTTCTCCAGATCCTGACGCTTCATCCAGGAATAAACCTATTCATAAGGGTGCTGATGATTGTAATGACAAGTGCCAAACAGCTAAAATTGATTTGAGTAAATCCATTTTCCTGACACTTAACAACTATGATACTACAATCTTGGATGCCAGTAACAGCTCTGATAAAATTGATCCAGTTTTGCATCAAGATGAAAAGTTTTATGAGTGGAGAACCCCTGACAGCAATATGGTAAGCAACGACAAATTATCTAATGCAGACTGCAGCCGAACTTCTGGTGTTGCTATTGATAGTTGGAAAAAAGATTCACAAGTCTCTCAGAAGATGGTCACTTCATCCTTGGATATTAAGGATAACATAAAGCATCCACAGACCTTGGACAAAACCACGAATGATATAATTGAATGTTGTGATTTCAGTGGGAAAGTAATTGTTGGACAAGGGAGCATTACTTCAGGCACCAGCAACCCTGAAGTCACATGCTTATTTCCAAAGACCATGGAAGACATAAAAGATGAGAGTTCAGCGGGTGCTCTTATCTCTGATTCATTGAATGGCCCATTGTTGGTTAAACCGCAACAATTGCAGTGTGTTTCAAGTCAGAAGGATATATCTAAAGAGGATATGCTGATCAGCTCAATCAATTTGTACCTATCTGCAGTTAATATTGATTCTTATCTGTGCTCAAACTTGGACAAGGATGACCTTCAGTCTATGTTACAGAATCCAGCAAAGAATGCAGTTCCTAGGAGAGACTTCTCTCTCATTGATGATGACCTTAATTATCCCATTCAAAATGCTGGGAAGATGGCCCCCATAAGATCTGTGCATGGGAATTCAATTGTAGAAGAGTTTACATTTGCTCAGACAGAAACAGCAAGCGTGAACCAACATCAAATCCAGCAAGACCCAGTAGTTATTTTGGAAGATGAGGTCACAAGTGTGCCTTCTAGGATTGAAGTTTCATCTGCAATGGTCCTACCTGTGGATGTGACTGGCAGAGATATTGTATCTCCTATTGTTAAAGATTTGGTGGATGTCATTCCAGAATCTGAGTTTGAGGTAAGACGAGTTAAATTTCGTGTACAACTAACCTGTTTAGATGCTAGTAAGCTTAGGTATATTCATGGCTTTGTTCATAGGATGCTGCAGCTGATGACCCAGACAAGGATGAGACCTTCAGTGATGCTGTGATAGCTGAAATGGAAGCCAACAGCTATGGCTTGCAGGTTCCGTGCTGAACTGATTTATACCTGTTTTCTATAAAAATTTCTTGTATAACAGGTGACAAGTTCATGCAGTGTAGTTTAGTGAAAATTTTACAGTGAAAATTCAGCTCAAATATAAAGTTTCCCCATTGGCGAGTTAGCAAAGCATTCTTTTTTTTTTTTTTTGAATGAGGTTCCATTTAGTTAGTCTATAAGCAAATTAACTTATGCATCAGTTTGTAATTTGATCTTGTTTACGGAGTTTCTCCTCTTCTTTCTGTCTTTTCTCCATCTCCTTCCCTTGCCATGAGTTTTACTTTATGTATATTGGTAATTGTCTTTAAAATCAACTCCCATAGCTTTCCTCTTTTTTCTTTTTTCATTGAAAATCAACAATATTGCTATTAATCTACTTTTAGTATGGCAACAAGGCTAGTGGTTTAGTTAGAAGATTTGATTCTACAACTACCAGTCTTGTTTTCTCTTGTAACCAAAAAAATTTGAAAAAATTATCTATCCTCTATTATCCCCTCCTTTAACTTTACTCCTTGCTTGCAAAATTAGTTTCTGAAGGAGATTGAAACTTTTCTGATTCTGATGGACAGATTATAAAAGATGCTGATCTCGAAGAACTAAGGGAGCTAGGATCTGGAACATATGGAACTGTTTATCATGGAAAATGGAGGGGAACAGATGTTGCTATAAAGAGAATAAAGAAAAGTTGCTTTTCTGGGAGATCATCAGAACAAGATCGACTGGTGGGTTTCCAGATATATTTCCTTTATTTTCTCCCCTTCTCTTTCCAGTTTCCAATCCTAAGTAGGAGAGTTGATATTGAATCTCATAAGATGCTTCATAATGATTTAGGGTACATATTTGATCTATTTATGAACATTTACTTGATTAATGTCTAAGCAATTTTATCTTTGTAAATATTCATGACAGGCGTTCTCATTTGTACTAGTTATTCTGATGTACAAACTTTGGGTGTTGAAAATTCTAGAGGGAAAAATGGAATATTTTTGCTGGTTAGATGGATTGGATGGTGCATTTGTATTCTGGGATTCAGCCAAAAAACACAATAAAGAGGCTGTAAAATATTAGCACTATTATTATGTCATGGAAGTCAAATTCATGGGGGTAAAATATATCCACTATTGTTATTCTGCAATTTGAGATTCATAATCTGCTTCTGTTATTTTCATAAAGCTTGTCAGTTCTCGAGTTAAAGTTGTTTGTAGCAAGCTATGACATTTATTACAAGAAAGATTAGCTGTGATATTTATTCTGTTCTTCTGCAAATCACCTGTTTTAGGAAGATTAGCCTGTGTCTTGTCATCATTGCTTCAAATTTTAAATAAAGGGTGTTGGGAAGAAAGTAGAAAATGGCCTTCTGTTATCCTTCAGGTTAGATTTAGTGTTGACTGAGCAAGACTGGGATAACTAACTTAAACGTGAAAGGCAGAAACAGCTAAAAATATAAAGGGAGTCAGAGAGATTGAGTCCTCTGCATTTTGAGCTGGGTTGTTTTTCCCTCCTTTGCTTCCATTTTTTTTCTATTGTAACAGCATGAAGAAATGGGAATTAGTAGTAAGATCCTTTAAACACTTTTGTAGTCTTATTCTTCATTGCAGTTTGAGTTATTTTGCATGCCTGAAGCTGATGAATGTTTGCCTGTACCAGATGAAAGACTTCTGGAGAGAAGCACAGATCCTCTCAAATCTGCATCATCCAAATGTAGTTGCATTTTACGGAGTAGTACCAGATGGAATTGGAGGAACCTTGGCAACAGTAACTGAATATATGGTAAATGGATCCCTTAGGAATGTCCTAACAAAGAAGGAAAGGTAATATAGGTTCAATCTCCCAATTTTATAGTCCTTCATTCATTGATAATACACTTACTGTTTTTCTTTTTTTTGGAATCCTTATGCAGATCACTTGATCTTCACTCCCAATTCTATAGTCCTTCACTTGTTAATAATGTACTTACTGTTTTTTTTTTTTTTTGGAATTCTTATGCAGATCACTTGATCTTCACAAAAGGCTCATAATTGCCATGGGTGCAGCTTTTGGCATGGAATACTTGCACGCCAAAAACATTGTCCATTTTGATCTGAAATGTGACAATTTGCTTGTCAATCTAAGGGACCCACAACGACCCATATGCAAGGTAATCAATACAAATTCCTCTCTAGTAGACATTTTGATTTCAAGGTGCCTTAAGTGACATTAAAACCATAAACGGTCAGAAAGAGGAATTCTTAATTCTGGTTAAGTCCAAAATCATTTTTGGTCCACAAGATGAATGCTGATCATATGTATACAATAGAATAACCTTAAACCTTCATGTTTCTGTAGGTTGGAGATTTTGGATTATCAAGAATCAAGCGCAATACTCTAGTTTCTGGAGGTGTGCGAGGAACTCTCCCATGGATGGCACCAGAACTGCTAAATGGTAGCAGCACCAAGGTTTCTGAAAAGGTCAGTAAAGCTGTATTCTAGTTATTTAATATGTCTTACCACAGTGAAGGAAAGAATGATGCTCATTAAAGCCAAAATTTATGATGTTTAATTTGACAGGTTGATGTTTTCTCATTTGGAATTTCAATGTGGGAAATCTTGACCGGAGAGGAGCCATATGCCGATATGCATTGCGGTGCCATTATTGGTAAGATTTTGATTTGTCTAATATGTTAATAGCCCCGATTGTGAACAAGAAAATATACATGCATGGAAAAGTGATTGACGTGATATTAGTTCCACTGTGGAGGGCATATGTTTGCTAGACTGGTGGATCGTCTTTTTCTTTGCTTTAGTATAAAACAGCAATCCAAACAACTCAAGTAATCAAATTGAAGCGATATCATAAAACTGCATGCACTTAACCATCCTTCCTGTCCGGTTTTTTAGTAAACAAAAGCCTTGTGCTTTTCACCAAAAATCTGGCTTTATTTTCGATTGGTGAACTATGATTGCAGGGGGGATAGTGAAGAACACTCTTCGACCTCCTATTCCAGAACATTGTGATCCCGAGTGGAGAAAGCTGATGGAACAATGCTGGTCTCCTGATCCTGAATCAAGGCCATCATTTACCGAGATAACAAAGAGGTTGCGATCCATGTCTATGTTGCTTAAACCCAAGGGACCTCGTAATCAACCGAAACAAACAAGGCCATAATGTCAACGGTATGATTCAACATTATATGCAAGCACCTGTTTTGTTATTTTAGGTATACCTGTAAAGCTTAATGTCTCCAACACACCATTTGAGGATGTGCATATGTAGAGTTTGATCATTGATAGCCAAAATTTTTTCCCCTTGTTGATAAATATATCTTCATTGTTTATTCTTTTGTTGATAATGAAAGATAGTTATATTTTTTATATTGTATCAACTTCACTAAATGAATATAATTATCCTCTCAAAGATCTCACCTTTCAAAATCTAAAATTGATATCTGAAATATTATTCTCACCACACATCATCGGGGTCACAAATATTGAACTTCCCATAAAAAAAATTATGTTTCTAATCAGTTCCAATCCCCAATTTAACATTTTTTTATACAATTTTTACCGTTATTTATAATTTTTTCTGACCTTAAATCGAAAGATACTACATGTGTGTTTAGGTGCAGTTAGATTTATATTTTATTGGTTATTTGTAACAACAACAATACTAATTAAGTTAGACTTGCTAAATCATTATAACACTGTTTTGATATATATATATATATGTGTAAAATATATATTTTTTCTTAAATATACAAAGAAAGCAAAAAGAAATAAAAATTAAGAAAAACATCGTTAATCAATTAAAAAGAAGTCATGCAACTAAAAAAACACTATACCATATAAAACACAGTGTTTTCGGAATATACTGAATGATGTTATCAAATGTGGGCAGAGATAGACAGTAGTATACTCTAAAATATTATAATATCCGCTCTTCTTCCGACAAGAAAAAAAGATCCCCCATGACAATGAGAATATACTCTTTGACATCATCCCTAATATGTCTCCTCCAATAATTTCACTTTAGATAATTAATTTCACTTCTTGTTTGCATAACAACAAAACACCAAAACTATATTTAGATCTTCTGCTTTTCCTTTTGTTATTAGTTTTATGCCATGCAACACTCAGAAACAGTACCGGTTTCCCGACCACGGTGTTTTTCGATAATACCGTTCCCAGACAGCGGCAGTTCGATATCAAACAAGAACAAAAATGACCCGAAGTTTTAACAAAAAAAAAACAGAAGAAGAAGAAAAAAGCTAAAAGAAATGGTGCAATCTAGACAGTAAAAGCCATGGAAGTTTCTTGCTAGTTTCCACTTTCCAACACTTGGGAAATAGTTTTTTTTTTCCATTTGTTATTTTTGCTTTTAAAAACGAACGTGGCCCGACATTCCACCGTATAATCCCATGCAATGGGGGGTGGAGAATAATAATAAAAGGTGGCAAACATATTCTACATTGTTCCAGTGGATTCCATCGCCACCTTTTACGCCATGGACAGCACAGTGACACGTCGAATCACCTGAGTTTTGATTAATTTATTTATTTTTCCCATTCAAAATGCTATGAGATAGAAAGGTGAGAAAGCTTGAGACACATGCTTAAAAACACTGCAAAGATTATAGCCACAAAAAAATGATGTTTGTTACATCGTGTTTTATTATACTTAGCATAAACAGCTAACTACTGTGGGCTTTGTTGGCATTGTCTCTTTTATTTCTTTTTGGTCATTTGAGACAAAACTGGTCATTGTCTTTGCCCCCATTGCCATTAACGTTTTTATGATACCATTTTTGCATTCAATGTGCTAAAAAATATCTAACAGTGTGTTGTGTAGAATCATTGGTATTCTTAAATTCATCAAAACTTTGAAGGGATTTACAAAAGTTGCTCTCATGAGAGTTCACCATGTGTATGTGTTTCTTTGGTTTACGACTAACCATTTCTATCTAAAAAAGAGTAATTTCACCAACCAACCTCAAATTATGGACCATATTGTAAAGTGGTCACCAAGCTTTAAAATGATCTAATATCACTATCATATCAACCAGGTCTTTCTTTCGTCTTTGCTATTAACTTTGGCGTTAAATGTCAACTCATATTTGAAGTGAACATATCAAAACGCATTGATCAAATAATAAACACGTTTATGCCTACAATATAGACATTTTGGATTTGTCGTGTTAAAAAATGTAGCAATCTAATTTTATTGACAATGTTTCTTTTTAACATGATATATTTAACCTATATCCACACCATAGGTACACACATGTTAATAATTTAAATCACATGTTCTAAACATATTTTATGCTTTGAATAGACATTTAGCACCTAAATTGATATCTAGATTGACGAAATGAGCTAGGATAGGGGGTAGTGGACTAAGATCGTATTCAAATTGTTCAACTCGAAAAAAGGTTCGAATCTAACCTGAAAGAAGAAACAAACAACTTTAGAAACAAAAAAATAATGAAAACAACTAAAAGAAGAAATTCAAGAATAAAAATAAATAAATATTCAAAACATAAACAAATAAAGAAAACGAAAATTAAAAGGAGGAAGATGGACCGATGGATATGGATAGAAGATAGTTGTCCAACTGAACCATTTGAGATATAAACCCCGATAAATTCAATTAATGACTCTAATTGACCCCAAGAAATAATATTTGACAAATTAAAGGATGAAGAATGGGTTCGCACGACTCTTTGAAGAAAATTGAGAAAATTTTTTAATTTTAAAAATTACAAAAAAACAATTTTGCGCGAAAGAAATTAACTGCAAGAGTTGAAAATTTTATTAATGAATGAATCAATGCCTTCAATGAAAAATGAAAAGGTTCTTATATAGGCTAGTTAATTACATCCAAATAAAACTCTCAAGTATAATGAAACTCTAATTAATCTAAACAATAAGCAATTTTAGTAGAACTAAACTTTCTAGTTAACTAAGAAACATAAAACTTCTAAATAATTTTAAATACTTAAAAATATCCTTAAATTCATATTAAATAAATAAAACCTAATAGATACAATATTGTGCTCATATATAATCAAAATTAGGCCTTAAACTTAAACCCAATATGATTTAAACTTGAATTAAAGCTTGAAACTTGTAATTTCCCATAATAATCTTGTCCAAAAATTTTACTCGCACAACCTTCAGTAAAATGGTCATAACTTGACCTCTCAAAATCGAAAACAAGTAATTCAAAGTGCGTTTCGAAGCTAAGAAATAGATCTTCAAACACTATGATAAGACATCTCATTTCAGAAATTCTTGGATCCCATCAAAAAATTCGTCGCAAGTTGACTAATCTTTCAAACTTGAAAATTGGCAACTTGGTTGAACTGACTTTAACAAATTTCACCTCATCCGTGCATGTATCAAGCTTATTAATGTAGTAATGATACTTTCAGGATTGAATATTAAAATGTTTTGAGCATTATAAACCAATTTCAAATCTAAGCGATAATTTGGAGACGTTTACTAAAATTATCCCAATTAAAAACAAATCATTTGCAAGTATTCATTTACTGAAATACTTGTATTTCTAAATATAATGTGGGTATAAAGATATAATGTTTCAAAAACATGACAAAATTAAATATATTTTTTGAGAGGATGACGAGTGTTCATACTATTCGTTTGGGCCTAAAAAGGTAGTTTGTTATGGAGAGGGTGATCAACCCTTATGCTTAGATATTTGTTGTGGCCATGTCATCACGAAGGACAAGGCCACTCGTCTTGGTCTTCAATAGATTTTTCCATAGGAGACGAGACCTCTCACCTTGGTCTTTAGTAAATTCTTACAAGGGGAATGAGATCTCTCACATTAGTTAATTTATCAAAAGGGACAAACCTATCACTATAGTATTCTTTTCCGCACACTATGTTGGATTCGTGCTTTCCTTGTTTGTTGTTTGGGGGGATGTCAGCTGCTTTCTTAGTGATGTTTGTTCTTTGTTATGAAGAGGTTGAACAAGATGTCCCAGTTGCGTAAATATTTTGAATGTGATGTCATTGATGGTGTTGTTGCGTGCCTTCTAAGTGGATGAGAATTTTTGGGTCACCTCCACTAACATTTTCTTTTGTCAGGTTCCCTGTTCGTATTCTATTAAAGCCCTCATATTGAGGAGGTGGCAATCGTCATTTTCTTTGTTTCTATGGAAAAAAGGTGTACAAAAGAAGTTGAATGAGATGTTTGGTGGTGACAATTGTGCATTTAAGACATTGAGGGTATATGATCTTTCAAGTGGCACTGCCTTTATTTCTTCATGCTCAAGTAACCTTCATTTTGGTTGTTGCCTTCTTTAAAGATCCATCTCCACCCCTTCTATACCAACATTGACTTCTCCAGATATCTAACATCATGTCATCCCTAAGAGAGTTTAGTTAAATCAAGAATTTCAACACCTTTCTTTCTTAGGGTATCATTTGTCACCCTTAGAGTTGCCACTGTCATGTTTTACCGTGATGCGACGAATTTTTTTTGTTGGCGAGGGTGCATTTATATTTCTTTAGGGGACCTATCTTCCTAATTGAGAACCTCATTTATCTTGATATTCAGATATTCTTTCTATAGGAGAAATGTGTTTATTCATGTACATCACCCGCTTCTATATCAATACTTTGAAACTATCTTTTCCTTCTTGTGTTACCTAAAACCCTGGGGAATAATCCTAGTAGTTGCGTGGGAATCTAAAAAAATGTTGTTTGTCTTCATTGTCTCTAATTCCCACCTTAATGGTTTTCTTCCCTCGTGGTTGGTTCCTTAATGTTTCAACTCGTATCTTCGCCACATCTCACATTTGGTAACAAGATTTAAGGAGTAACCTTAAAGGTCATTCATTCTGTTATAGCATGGCATAAGGTCTATACTTTTCTTTATTCTTAGGGAGTGGCTTAATTTCAAACAAACTTCTCTTTTCTTCACACCACTTCCTAGACACTGTATGCATCTTGATTCAGGTAAGGAGACTTGAAAAGAGAACAAGTTTATCTGCTGTTAGACTTATTCTAGCCTTCGACTTTGATCCTTGTGGTATCTTCTTCCATTTTCACAGAGTGTCCTTTTATTAACCTTTGCAAAGAAATGCCATTGATTGGTAGTAGGTGTTTTCGTAGCCTATGCGTCAACTTATGCTCCTTTTGATGACCTCTTGTGCAAGTGATACTCTTTTTAGATGTTTCGGGTAGTGATAGTTACGACACCTTACTATAGCCTCATCTTTCATCCACTAAACAAAATGACAGTTTGGGTCTCATTAAAATAAGGGCAGTGTTGTTGTTCCAAAGGTCGCCTTTGGTTCCAAGATGAATTTTCTCATTTTCTTGGTTGTTCTTCATCCCTCTTAGCTTCTTCTTGAACATATTCTTGAAGTTGAGACTAAAAAAATGTTTTAAGCTTATAGCTCTCAGTATTGTTGGACAGTTGGTTGAGAGCCTTTTTCCTCCTCAAAACCACAATGATATTTAATGATTTGAAGAGTTGGAAGAGAGAGGATGGACATGCTTGCTACTCCACTATGATAGTTGTAAGTAAGAGGAATGGTACGCCTCTACCATGTTATCTCAGACTCATTTTCCAAGCTTGTCCCAATGTTAATTATAGGGAATCTTAGTCTTCTTGTTCTTGGTGATTATATATTTTATAAGGTAAAGATAGCATCTTTTAGGGCTTTTGTTAGAAATTGTGTGACCCAAATCCTTGTTAAACATAAAATACAAGTGGCAAGATAGGGGGATCTATGATGACGAAGGCTGCATAAATGGAATCCATACAGAAGTTTACTTCCTCTATTTGATGTTGATTAGAATAAGGTGTTCTAACCTTACTACATTACTTCTATTTGACTTTGATTAGAATAAGGTTTTAAACTTATAAATAGACGTAATTGTCTCCCATCTTGTATCATTCGAATTCAACATAGTGAATTTTCTTCTCCTCTGCCCGTGGTTTTTTCCCGAAAGGGTTTTCACGTAAAATTTTGTGTGTTCTATTTTCTCTCTTTTCTTTGCGATACACTGACATTATCTTCATCCTATTTTCACAGTTCCCATAAATAGCATTAATTTTTATAACAATAAAGTTATACAAGGTGTTTGATGGTACAACATAAGTTGTTCACACTACAAGAGGTGTGGAAAGCCATTGGAGTGAAGGTGGTTCACACTGTGAATGGTGTGGAGAGCTGTTAGATTGGTGGTTCGAGACTAAGTTTTGACTAAGTATCTATTGTATGGATGTATTCATTTTTACCCTGATGTTGAGGGGTATTTATAAAAGAAAGAATATAAATTTATCATAAAATTCTTGCATATATCCATGTATATATATGATGTTGTAGCCGAAATTAAAAAGCATCAAAATACTTTGGAAAACTCTATCGAAATTTTACCTAAAAAATAATTTGAATAATTTTCTTTTACTCAAATAAATTTTGTTTTTCTTGAGTTCAGATTCTAGATTTTTGAGGCTTATAATTGCAATCATCTAGGAATTGAAATTTATGTCCAGAAGTTGAATTTTCGATTTGACACATACAATTAAGGATTTCGAGTTCCACCCTATATGAAGTCTTGATTTTTGTCATGTGTTTAGTTCTTTGATGTTAAAGTCTACCCTCTAAGAATTCGAGAGTTTGGGCATAAAGAAGATCATTAAGATGAAAGTTTCAAGACTTTGGACTTCAGTTTAAGTTGGTTGAAAAAATTGAGCATCTTCTAAAGCCCCTTTTGTGACTTGGACATCTCCCAAGCCTCGGAACACAAGTACTTAATTTGATTAGATTTATTACTCTAGATATCACAATAAATATATGTTTTAGAATATTTTTAAAATTTTCCTATTCTAACTCTAGCCTGTTTTCTAAACGATTTTCCAATAAACTCATCTTTCCTCTATTGAGTGAAATGACGATGTGAGAGCTTCTCAAAATTGTGGTCAATCTACTGTTCCAATGGTTGTCTTTGGTCCCAAGATGAATTTTTTCTCCTTTTCTTAGCTAATCCTTATCCCTCTTGGCATTTTCTAAAACATATTCTTGGAGTTGAGCCTAGAGAAATTTATTTTGGGCTTGTAGCTTTCAATATTGTTGGATAGTTGGTTGGGAGCCCATTTCCTCGAAATCACAACAATAATCCTCTTCCCATTATTTTGGGGAGTTAGAAGAGAGAGGATGGACGGGTTTGCTACTCCACTGCGATATCTATATATAATAGGAGGTATGGTAAGCCTCTACTACGTTATCTTGGCCCCATTCTCTGAGCCTGTCCTAATGTTAGTTATAGGGGATGTCTTAGTCTTCTTATTCTTAATTGTAGCCTTTAGGGGCAAAAGATAGTTATTTTTAGAGTGTGCATAGACGACATCAATTATTATAAACACAAAAGCTATACAAGGTATTTAATGGTACAACGAAGGCTGTTCACACCATAAAAGGTGTGGAAAGCTACTAGAGTAAGGGCGATTCACACCATGAATGGTGCAAAATGCTATTAGATTGGTGGTTTGAAAGAGTTTAGGACTAAGTATCTATTCTATGGATGCCTTTATCGTTTCCACAATGTTGAAGGGTATTTATAGAGGGAAGATGGTTGGGCGTGGGTCCTAGCCATTGAGTTCCTTACCCCATAGGTGCCATGGTAGGGTGTTGGATGTTAGCCTAGGACATTGTTGGAATTAAGTTGAAGAGGCTAAACGAGGTGCTTGTTAGGCATAGACATGATAGCCCTTGAGACTGAACTTCGTCATGCATAAAGTTACGTATTGCTAGAATATTTTTATAATCCTCAAATAATTTGATGAAAGAATTTAAAGCGAAAATACAACGGTATTTCGTATTAAATATATACACATATCCAATACTACATCCTAATCCCATTATCTTAATCTCAAATGGCATTATTGGCCTTGTATATCTAATCCCAAACCCAAACGACAAAACTTGAGACTTCCTCCCCCTATCCTTCAACAATGATATTAAAAGCCTCGATTCACTACGTACTCTAAGCAAAAACAACATAAAATTTCAAGTGATAATCAACTTCAAAGGCCAGTTATCCCTAAGGGACCACTCAATAAACTACAACCGTACATTTGTATGGCAAATACAAAGGCCAACACTGTGCAAACAAACATTCTGGTTCTTAATTAATACTTTTAACTAGATCTTACATCCAAATACGCCACATGAACCCATTTCCTTTTTCTTATATAAATAATACCCCCAACCTCCCCCATGTTACTATGAAATCTCAACCCAACACTTCCCCATTATTTGCATTTATTTGTCTCTCACCATCTTCTCCTTTACACCCGAAACCCAAATTTTCTTTGTCTTCATCTCCACAAGTGGCTTCATTTCTTTTATTACAACAAAGAATCTTTTAAAACATACAGACAGACCCAGATAGATCTCTAAAACCTGTCCATTTTTGGAACCTCTATATAAGTAAGTTACCAGGTTCTTTTTTTCCCCTCAAGGAAATACCAAAAAAATGCAGGTGAGATTTGTAACTCAAAAAATAAGATAAAAGGAGTGTTGCATTGTCCTCAAAAAGCTTATGAAATCCCTCATTGTGAATTTATAGCAGATTTTTCAGTGGCTGTTTAAGGTTTCTCGTGAACAGGGAGCTCAGAATACTACTATTAAAGGTATGAAAAAGGTTAAATTCTATAGAAAGTCCGTGTAATATGTGTTTTTGGCATATTTAGTCCCTATACGATGATATAATCATTTCTAGCCCCTTTAATTTCAAAATGTAAACTTTTAGTCTCAAGGACATTTTTTCCCCATATAATTTGACTTGTGTTTCAAGGCATGCAATGATTTGACACATACACGTACATTTTGTACTATTAGCCGAATATAATATTATATCATTTTTTTGCCTTTTTAATATGTAAACAAATTATCAAATTATAGTAACATGTCACGTCATATCAGATGAAATTAATGATCAAAATTGACCTTAGGTAGAGACTAAATCCATCGAAAACACATAATACAAGAACCTTATTACAAATTTTAACCCACTACATATAAATGAGTTTTCTAATTACTTTCTTGATTTTAAATTTTATTTTTCAGATCAAGAAGATAAATCTAAAGATATAATTCCATATAAGAAGAAAAGAAGATCAAAGAGTAAGAAATTTAAACCAATTATATTTCTATGCAATAAAGACATTGCAAAAGCCTGCTTTTATAGTACTATCTATTTGAGAAGAGTCCACAGCTCTCATACCACCACACCTCATCAGCCTCCCCATAATAATTCCAAATCCATAACCAAGATGAAGAAAAACGGGTTAGATGTTGGTCACAAATCAGATTCCAGCAAAGTGATACCATTGAGTGAAGTTGCAGTGTCACCATCATCGATGACCAATAAGATCAATGGTGATCATCATCAATGTAGCAACAACAAAGAAAAGAAAGATGGTGGTGGTAATAAGCCTAAAACCATGTCTCGAATGAAGGAGTTGTTGAGATGGGCTGCCCCTGGCAAAGCTGAGAGAGGAGGAAAGTTGAACCAAAAGGTATTTTAAAAAAACTAAGTTTACTTTAGTATAAATTTTTTTTGTTTATTTTGATATTCTAATTTAACAACTAAATTTATTTTGATTCTTGAATTTAGAAAAATGTAAAAATTTGATGACGTGGCACTTTAAAATTGTATCGTGTCATTAAATCATTTTTTTGAATGATGATGTGGTTTAATTTAAAAGTGTTATATCATCAAATTTTTACATTTTCCAAGTTTAAAGATTATAATGAATCTAGTTATCAAGTTTGTATATATCAAAGTAGACAAAATATATATATAGATACCAAATTTAGGGGCCAAAAACTATATTAACCTAAAAAAAAAATTGGGTTCATTAAATCTTGTTATTTAGTGGCTGAGAATGTGTGTAATAATGGGAGCATTTCGGATATTATGTGTTCTTTTTTCAGGTTTCGAAGTTAAGGGACAGTGGTGGGGCTTCGAAGACAACAGTATCAAACTCGCATGGTCGTCGACTCAGTGCCAGTGAATCACCGAAGATAAGTTTCAGATGGGATCATGGTTCCATTTCCAGGATTTCAATGGCTGCTTCTTCGATGAGAAACGATGAAGCAGAAGCTTGCAATATGATATCATTGAATTCAACTGTTATACATGGGTTGAATCGATGCTCTAGCAGGAGAGGAAACTGGATCACTACTGACTCTGAATGTAAGAACTATATAAATGCACGCATGCATATACGTGAGGGGAGTCTGTTCTGAGATAAGTTTTGCAAAGCGTTATTTGTTGGAAGCTGAGGGACCTTTAAATGTGTCAATATTAAATTTTTGAGTGCTTATATTTAGTTTTATCTTCGGGTTTTGCCTCGATTTACGAAGAGAGAGCACCTTTACCTATCAAAAGCAAATATTGACATTTCCTTGACGGGTGAAGAGGCTCTTGCTCTCTGTGAACCCGTTGATACTTCAAACTCTTGATAGAGTCGATTTGTAAATCCATTTTGACTCTTGACGAAATTAGATGACAAAACATAATGATAAAATCAAACTCGATACTAGATCTATTGAAGTCAACACTAAAAGATCAATGCTTCACAAACTTTCTTTCTTAAAGAAGTCAAAATCCCCTTAACACATACATGCATATGCATATATATATTAAAAGTTATATCTATGTATTAATATGGTTTATTGTTTTGGACAGTTGTGGTGTTGGAGCTATGAGGATGATAATGGAAGGGAGAAGCTGAAATGAGCAAATTCTTCATAGATTTAGATGGATAAAAAGGAGATATTAGTAAGGGAGGGTCGAAGATCTGAAATTAATGTTTTAAGTGTAACACAGCAGAGAGACTAATGAAAATTATTATGACTTTAATATCCATTTTGCATGAAAATATTGAATGATATGTGATATGTGTGGTGTTTATTGGTCAAATAAAAGTACCTAAAAATAAAGAATGAATGTCGAGAGCTGAGGGACTCATACCCTTTATTAGATTTAGAGATTTTCTTTGACTATTCAAAACTCTTCTCAACATACATTTTATGGATTTACTTTTTAATTTATTAATACATAATATTTAAAAGTGTTTATACTCCCTCTTCAATTCATAAATAAGAGGCTAATACGTTTTAGTGTACTCGAGCCTAAATCCTCTTACATTGACAACAATGCCCATATCAATTAAATTAAAATTCAATCGACTATTTTTATTAATTAATTAAACGAGGATGAGTGTAATAAATACTTAAAAAATAATTTAAAAAATAAAATATAATTTCAAACGTATTAAATTTAAATTAGATTGTATCTGGTGGAAAAAATATTTCATATATTTTTAAAAAATTATTAAATAATCAATATGGTAATAATTTTATGTTTTAATATTATTTTTTGGTGAATTATATTTTAATATTATTGAACACAGGTTTGATATTTAGATTTTTAATTTTTAATTATTTTATTTAAAGATGATATAAAATCATAAAAGGTCAAATGTATTGTAATAATATTAATTAAAATTTAAAAAGAAAATGTATTTTTGTAATTTCATAATTGAGTTAGTGATCTGGTTAAGAATGACACCAGAATGCTTAAATTATAGTACAGATAATAAAACAATTGATAGTGGAATGTTTAATAATTAAATAAAACATAAAACCGATTTATAAAATTAAAATGATTAAAAATTTTAAGTATATAAAATAATTAATCATTTGAGAATGATTTTTTTCATACCATACTTTCTTTTTTCTTTTGGTTTAAAAGTTAAAAATAAAAAATAAAAATAGAATATGTTTCAAATAATTATAATAACAATTAAAAATTAAAATTAAGTGTTATCCTTATAAAAATGATTTTAATAATGATAAAAATATTGATAATTATAAGTAATATTAAAGTCAAATAATAACATATAATTTTCATTATAAAGGTTTGAATTTTCATTATTTTAATTTATTTTAAATAATTTTATAAATTTATTTTTTATTAATTAATAATATATATAATGTTATTCTTTCCTTAAAATAACTACAATTAGTTTTGTTATTTTCACATAATAATTACTTAATATATTAATAAATTGTTTTGAATGTGAATTTAATAGTTCAAATTCATATTTTTATGTATAAATATATAAAATGTAAAAATGGAAGTATTGAATTCACAAAATAAGAGAAAAAGATTAATAGCTTGATTTAATGGGAAGATAAAGATTTTCCTATTTTTGTAAATTAGGTAAGGACAAAATTAATTATTCAATCCATTATCCACTAATTATAAATTTTGTGAAGAAAAATAAAAACATATTTACTAGACGTAGCTGAAAAAGATATTTGAAATTCCCAAACCACCTAGTTTGGTAGAAATCCATAAATCATTTATAAAAAAATTTTTAAAAAAAGGCCCATTTCATTTTGGGCCACTTTTCAATGAGCTTCTCTCCAGAATTAAGGTCCAAAAATTCTCTATATATATTATAAAATTACACATGATTTCGAACGTAAAATCAGAGTGGAATCTAAAATGCGTATCCGCTCATAATTCTCCAACACTTTGACAATAGCACACATGCTGTGTCAGCTTTTCCTAATCATCTTTTATTATGTTACTTCATGTTTGCTTGTAGGAAGAACTAATGAAAATCCTTGAGTTTCACTATGTTTCTTCGATGGAAATTTGTCTGAAAGCTTTACCGTCTGCTGAGGTTCATAGTTGCCTTTCTTAATAATTTGTTTCTAGGGTTTGAACCCAAATTCTTTAACAATGTGCCTTACTAGCACTTGTCAATGTTACATTATTTTGTTCTAGTTAATCTTGTATGCATCTATGCATGCTAATGAAGGGATGGATATTGTGTTAAAACCATAAACTAATATATGATATAAAACTTAATAAATCATAAACCAGGATCTATCATGTCAAATCATTAAAAACAAAACTAAATGTGGAAGTGTACCTGAATCAATTGATTTCTTGAAATCTTCGATCTTGTGATTTTGATATTCCAAATCAGCACGCAAGTAATTTGGAGAATGTTGCTCTCTCTTTTTTAAAGATGAGATACTAGAAAAGTTATATATGTGTAATTTGGGGACCATAACCCTAATATATAATTTTTGCACATTAACCCTAATTTCTAATCATCCCATCATCAATTAGAAATTAGTTACTAGAGTATCTACACATATTTGGCTCATACTTTATTTAATAACTAAAGTTCAATAAACAGTAACCAAATTAGATCATTTTTAATTTGGGCTAACATTTTATGATACTAAACAATAATATGTAATTACTCTCATTATATATATGATGTCCATATTTTTTAACATATTGATGACAAGATATATGCATTATTTGTATGTAACCTCTCCTCTTAAATGATGGCTTCATAAGCCTAGTCTTTTAAGAAAATATAGAAGGGTTTAGGGTTTAGACGTGATAATTCTTTTTTTTTTTGTAAAACTCACCATGAAAGGTAAGTATCATGGAGGTCTTTGTATTAGAAGTTAGATTATATTTTGCTCTATTCACTCAAGAAATAAGTAAATTAATCTTTATATGTTAAATTAAAGAGAAAAGTGGTTTTTTTTTTTAAAATTTCATTCATTTCGGCTATTAAAAACTAGCATGGCTAACGGAGTAACTAGACAATTACACATGGCGTGTCGTGCGTACCTCATTTTAGCTTACAAGAACCAATTTTTAACAACAGAAATGAACGGAAGTTTAAATTTGCTCTTTGATTTAACATATAATAATTAATTTATTCATTTTTTAAATAAAAAAGACAAGATGTAATCTAACTTTTAATGCAAAAGCCTTCATACTATTTTTACCCACCGAAGAATTAACAACCTTGGTAGGATGGTATGTTGAGCACATTTCTACCCACCCATAGTCCATTTCTTCACACTGATGGTTGAATAATATCCTCATTTCCCATTTAAGCACAAGCAGGTATTAACCACTTGTTAAATTCACTGTTTATTAAATATACATACTAAAATACATAATATTTGCAGATCACACTTTTATTGACTGATTGTTACTGATTTAGCATTTGTGTTGAATTTCTTAATGTTAATGAAGAAAAATGGTGGGGGGAAAAAATGAACATTAGAAAATGACATGCACATAAACTATAATACATTTGAAAAAAGATTGATAATCTTTGTGCCCTACCATCTTTACATGATATTCTTTTCTTGCTGAGAAATTCCATACTATGCATTAAACAATTTAAGGTGTTCACAACTGAAAGGGGAAAAAAGATCTCAAAATATAAATCTGGGTGTTTTTTTTCATTAGTGGTGAAAACTTTTTTATGTGCCATCATTGTAGAATCATCAAATATGTTAGATACCATTTAGTGTTCTTTTGTTTATTTTCTTTGGACCACACTGGTCTTGCTCACTTTTTCTTATCCTTATTTTGTTGGCTTCTTGAAAGTAACCTTTAATGAATTTATTTAGGCAGCTGGAACCTTTTGATTTGTTTTTCTATTGTTCCATTGAAACAAAAGCAAAGAAAAGACAACTTTGCCTTAATCTTTCATTGTCTTGCCCTCTTCTGTTCTCATCATAATGGGTCATAATTTTTAAGTGTTATTGAGTTGTTCTTTTCATATTAATTGTAATTACGAGTGACTGCATGAACCAGTTCATATTTGTAGAGTCTTAAAGCATCAGTGTTTCTAGTGTTATGACAGGAAAAGGTAAAAAATTCTCATTTTTCATTTTATTTTGTAGGATCTAATTGTTTGAATTATTGTGAATGATTTTAGTACTAAAGTAGAAAGTTCTCCTGCTCCCTGGTTAAAATGTATTGTCTTGTTATTTGTCATCCTATGGAAAATTGTATAAGCAATACTTTTCAAGTTACCATGTCTTGTCTTTATCAATGCTCGTCTAGAATTGATACATATATGTACATATGACATGATGAAATTTTGTTTTGTAATTTTTCTGTATATTTTTGTATCAATAGTGTAAATATAACATAAATTATTTGTTTTAATATAATATTTAAAACTACTCATAACCTTATGCGCGCTCTAGTGTACTCGAACCCACATCCTTCTACACTGTCAACAATGTCGATGCCAATCGAGCTAAGACTCAACCGGCATAACATAAATTATTAAATGTATTAAAATCTCACAAATATAATACTTATGTTAAACCAAAAAAAAAAACCTTGTAAAACTGATTACATTTCACAATTCAAATCAAAATCTTAAAAGAAAATAGAAAGTAAAAATGGTTAGAGGTTAAATCTAATATTCTAATGTAATCTTATCTTGCACAAGATTTGTGTCTGATATATTTCTTGCTAAGACATGAATGGGATCTCTCTAAATTGATTTAATTGCTATGATCAATCAGGACCAACATCTGCCATCAATCATACATCAAACACAGATTTAAAAATAAGAGAAAATCTCGAGCTTTCAAATTTTGATACTGCCCCAGATATTAAAATTCGAATTTTAATAATGATCAATAGAAGGATTTAATTTAAGTGGAAAATGGGAGATCTAGTTAAATGGCATAATTGTTTTTTTAAGTCTTCTTGAATTTAATAATTCAATTTAGTCTCTTTTAACTCTTTCGTTAAATGTAAAATTTACATTTTCGACCTCTTCAATTAATAATTAGTAATTCAATTTAAAGTTATCTTAACACAAAATTTATAACTATGTTCCCCAAATTTTTTTTTTTTTTAACTTCACTTCTGATACAAACCAATCCCAAATCTTAGCTACATTTAGTTTGTTCTCATCAATAAATAAAAAAATCCCTTTGTCCTTATTAAGAATTTGAAGCCTTGGGTCAATTTATTTCTACAATATGAAAATAACCCATGCATTGGCCTTCCTTTTCTCCCTTTTGTTTCTTTCTAGACATGAATCACATGAGTTTGAAATTTTATTCACTTTCAATAAAGTGAATGGTATACAATTGTTTCAAACAAAGTTCATGGTGCAGAAAAGCTGCAATTATACATATGTAAGTATAAACTTTAGAAGAAAAAGGTTGCCAAAGATAAGGTTTTTAAGGGAAATTAAGAAAATTGAATCGTTCAAATTCCAACACTAAACATGACATCAACAAACAAAAAAAAGATCATATCAATGGAAGTTTTTTTGCCACTAAACTAGTAGCTTAGTTGACAATTCCAGACTATTTTTAAGTTAGGGTTGTTGATGTTTACTTTCTATCAACCCCTAAACAATACAACACATATATGCATGGGATTCCAGCTTTTTCCACATAGTCTTTACCCTTTACATTTGTATTGAATTTGTATGACAAACCAATGGAAAAGAACACTTCTCCAAAGTTAAAGCTTGCCATGTCATACTTTATATTGCTTTTACTTTCTGCTGCAATTTTGACCAGCTAATATATATATGTATATATATATGATCCTCGAGATGAACACTTGACCAAGCCCTAGAAGTAAAAGAAAGAAAAGAACAAACTGCACCTTTGTAGGTTACAAGAAAAGAGACTGTTGTCCTAAAGTTTGAGGGCATTATTATAGAGCAATATTGGGAGCTTAAATGAGATAATGGGGCATCGTTGAAGTTTTAAAGAGGGAGGGAAAGTAATGTGTTAAGCTTAGGGCATCAGCCTTGAAAGACGCAATTTTTTGACCAAATTATATACTTGTTTCATAATTGCTTAAGGTCCCAGAATATTTCTTCAAATTTTTATATAATTAATCTTGCATTTCATTAAGTCAATATTCCAATCTTTTAGTGGCTTTATATATATAATGATGTGCGTAAGTATGTGTACGAATATGTATATATTTATATTATTAATGCATGTGTGTAGGTACGTGGAGATGGTCGGTTAACTTTGTTTAGGATAAACTAAAAGAAATTTATTTAAGCCAAATTTGGATTATAAATTTTTTGAAAGTTAAAAAAAGTAATAATTTTATTACTACATTAACTTGAAATTCCTTGAATTTTAACGTGTCTATATGACAAGTTTACCATTTAAGGGAGGGAGGAAGGCCTTTATCTACGCTCCTACAGAGAGCCAATGTCATGAATGGCAAGATGAGAAAAGGGATGAAGCTTGGTGCTTCTCTGGTAATATGAATGAAATCCCCCACAAATGGGTTGTTCTCCCGTGAACAAGGAGATGAGAAAAAGATGGAGAGAAGGCCCCCCTTTTGTTAGCCCTTTTAAGGTACACATATATACGGTATTTTGCAGGCCTACTGAGTTTTGTCTCCAGGGAAGGTGAAATTAAGTTTTGATAGAGTTTGATTAAAATTTTAAAATTTTTTGAAATTTAATAAAAAATTTCAATTAAAATTACAAAATTTAAAAGTTATAACTAAAATTTTTAAAACTTTTATAGGAATTAAATAGAATTTTCAAAAAAAATAAAGACTTAATTAAAAATTATAAAAACTTTTGGAGGCCAAGGCTCCTCTAGCCTTAACGTAGAGAGAGAAAATCTTGTTTGGTACTAAAGTATTTTTAGAGACATTAGATTAGATGCAGGGTGGTTTATGTGTCACATAAAATCTTATGAGAATTCTGAAAGATTACCTCTAAAACACCAAATTCATTCAATGTTATTTGATTAATTATATCAAATCTCTTAGATTAGGCGACAGAGCATTCATTCAATGTTATTTGATATTGAATTAAAAAATATTGGAAAAAGGCAAAGCAATGGTACAAGAAAAAGAGGGACGATAGATAATAGGTTAGTACGTGGCGTCGACAACTAAATTTATGCATGCGTCACAGTCGCAAACGAGGTCTTTAATGTGAATATATTCAATTTATGATAATTTTATAGAATAAAAGAAATTAAATACGAAAATTCTTTAAACTTTAGAGCGAATAAATTGAATTTTTTTTCATATATTAAATTTATAGGAAAGTCATTTTACAAGGGAGTTTATGAAAATCAATAATTTTCGTAAAAAAGAAATTCAAAATCTCTTAATACATCAATATTGTTTTCGATTAGGATTTTGTCTCCTGTTTTTTACAATAGTAAAATATATGAAGCTACCTAAAAAGACAAGTAGTAATATAGTTGCCCACGAATACCCTATATACTATAGGGCACAGGCTTAAACCCTATCAAGTGTAAATGCTTACTCTTTTTTGGTAGACTTAGATTTTCGTTAATTTTAAGAGACAAAACTTCAATTGGAGATAATATCAACCCATTAAGAGATTTATTAACTCCTAAAAGACGACATAAAACTTCTCCTAAAGATGTAGTTTTTTTGGGATTCGAGTCTTCAATGAGTTGATTTTAGTTCATGCAATCAAAGATACATTGCAATAGATATTATATTCAAATTTTAATTTTTTTAATTTTTTTAATTTACAAAGTATGCCATATTTTAATAAATAAATAGTTAAAAGATTCCTTAAATTCTACTTGAAGTAGAACATTTCCTTTTTCGCTTATAAGAGTGGGAATTTAATTTTTTTCATTAACTAGTTGAGAAGAAAAAAGATGAGAAAAGAAGGCATAAGATTAGACTTTGATAATCTATCTTCATATCGTATTTTTTCTCATGTCCTATTTCAAGTGTTTTATAATTAAATAAATTTTTTTTTTAGTTTACAAAAGGAAGTTGAGCAACAAGCTCAACCTAAAGGAAAAACATTAAGTAGAATTGCACTGATCATGGTCTAGAACAACTTGCACCTCCAATGGCGATTGCGAAAAAAGATGAAATCTCGATATGCACCTTTTAGTCACTTTGATTAGAGCGTCAGCGGTCATATTTGTCATTCGTGACACATGTCTAATTTTAATCTGTCAATGCATCCTCATCCATCCACAGGCCTCTATTCCCAACAACAATAACCCCATGCTTCCAGGTCCCATTTTTAAATCAATCACTTATTTACTATCACATTCAACGATCAAATGACACATCCCTATATCCCAACCCATGTTCATCCCATCAATAATCGCTTGCAGTTCAGCATCTAAAACCAAATGAACTTCCATGTTCCGGCCAAATCCTAAAACCCAATTGCCATTCGAGCACCTTATCAAGCCACTCGCCATTGCATTTCCAGAATTCACATCAACTCCACCATCCATGTTAAGTTTAAACCATCCCACCTGTGAACATTCCCATTCTGTAGACATTTGGTTCGAATCTGCAAAAGAATACATGATCACTCTCGCCATTCAGGTCCTAGCCTGTGAACACAGCCAAGTTCCTTACTTTCCATAGCCTCCATAATGTACTTGCAAAGATTATTTCCCATTTAATCTCTTTCACCAGAACCTTTTTTGAATTTTTAATATTCAACAGTAGCCATAACTCAAAATTATCAATAAAGAAATTCTATTGAAGCACCACTGGGACTAGTCTTTTCTAAACAGCTTGCGCCAATGGACACTCTCTTCAAACATGCTCAATTGATTCCAACACATTACCACATATTTGACACGAGCTATCGTCCATTAATTGATGACGACATCTCTCCTCGTTAGCTAACAGCGCGCCATGTAAATACAACTAGAGGAATTGTGCTATCTATTGTGGTACCTTAATTCTCCAAATAGCTTTCCATTTCTCGTTCATATCAGGCTAAATATCTTGTTGGATAGATTTATAGCCCCTTGACACAGTATAATTGCCTAATTTTGAGGCCTTCCACACACAAATATCATTGCCTTTTGCTTCTAAAGGTGGACTGGATTCAACAAAGTAATGTACAATCTCCAATGGAAGTTCACCAACAAAACAATATTGTCAGTTCCAATCCCCTACAGTTGTCACCATCCCAAGGATTGTAGCTTCCAGGAACGAAGGTGTTGTTTGAGTGCAATAATCGATCAACAAACCAAAGTCCCTAACCAATTCTATCCAGAATTTTACATCACAACCATTACCAATCCTCCAAGCCACGTTCTCTTTTAAATCCTACCAAATGCTCATCATTGATCTCCACACACGGCTACATTGGTTCAAGGATACACCACTAAGAAATCTTTCAGTAACCTTATATTTAGCATGTAAAACTTTCACCCACGGTACATCCATCTTGTTAATAAAATTGATCCCCAATTTTAAATCCTTAGCTAAAACCTTTTCAAAGTCCGCTTTGGCTTGAAATTTAATGATATAGTAGTCGTTATCAAGATCCATTAGTTGGAATGCTCAAGTCGGTTTCCATAAAGAGTAGAGCTTACTACATAGAGTGCTAAATCCAATCTTTTTACCCATCATTTTAATAATCATGGGCTTTGCCATACTTTGTCGAGCCAACGAGTGTACTCTATTAGAGAAACAGATATTCAGTATCCCTTCAACAATGAATGTGATAACATCTCCCTCCCTCGTATCAAAATCATCACTCTCATAATCTTCCTTGTCTTCTACGGCTCTGCTACCATTAGTAAGCACAAATTTGAAAGAAGGAAATCATTCCTTTGTCTCCCACATTCGGTGGCTCATCGTCCTGACGTCGTACTTTTTTTGTCACTCTATCTTCGTTCGTTTCCACATCCGTATCCATTTTATCTTCCCTAATGTTATAATTAAATAAATTTTAATATTATAATAAATAATATTATATAAACTTTTAAATAATAAATTTTATATTTAAATTGGGAACCTACTTTTTTATTAATGCATTTTAATTATATATCATATTCATATCAAATCGGAAGTGAATTAAGAAAAGACTTCACTTATATTATTTTTGCTACCTGCGTCAACCATGTGATTTCTTGAATCACACTCTAAATGCAATCCTATCAATGCCTACAAATTGTGCAAGTAATCATCTTTTCCTTCAACTATGCACACTAAAACTATTTAAAAATGGGAAAATAATGCATGATATCAGCATTACCTATAATTAAGCACAATCAATACAATTATATCGAGTTAGGATTAAAATTTTAAATTTTAAAAAATATAAAAATTAAAAATTATCAAATTAAAAAAAAGATTAAATTCGTTATTTATGTATAATACAAGGATAAATAATAAAATTTGACCTAATGTGTTCGCATGATATATGTTTGATGAGAAATAAATTTGCCAAATTGACAATTTTTAATAAAAAAATACTTTAAACTATTAAAATACAAAACTAAATCACAAATTCTATAAACGCACAAGGACTAACATCATATTTTGGCATAATTCGTAAACGATCCACATCCATAGCAAAAGGGTATTCCATCATGAATGACTTAATGAATAATTTTAAGAAATTACTGAAAATAAAAAAAGGTTAAATATTATAATTATACATAAATTTGGTTAAATGTATAATATTATATATAAATTTTGATTTTATAAAATTTTATACATAATTTTTTTATTTGATTCTATTTTTATGAACATACTATTTTACATTTATATTACGCAGAAATATAATTCCTATATAGAAGTAATCAAAATTAGTTGAGAAAGGAAGGGGAAGGGCCCATGCAGCACCCATAATGGGAGACATACAGAGTACCGGCCTTTGCAATATGCCGAGAGAATTCAACCACTTACCTTTCCTTTTCTTTCTGTGTTGTCCTTTCTCCTTCTTCTTATTATTATTATTATTGGATAAACTACATAAATATTTACTCGATTATTAAAAAATTTCTTATTAAGTCACCTAACTTTTTTTTTAAAAAAAATTAGTCCAAAATCACTCAAATACTAACCGTACTTAACTTAATGGCATATTGCCGATTGAGTCATAACTTGATTGGTATGGATATTATTGTCAATACAGGAGAATATGGGTTCAAGTATGTTGAAACGCATTATCTTCCTATTTATGGATTGAATAGAGATTATAGGTAGTTCTAGGTGCTATATTAAAAAGAACATATATGATCAGAATCTATAATGAGAGTATTAAAAAATATTTTTTTCCACCTAATTTCCATTCCATTTTATAATTAAAAAAAACTATTTTAAAACCCAAACGGTACCGTTTTGGGTGCTTTAAAACCTTGAAAATCTTATATATCTCCATCTTCTTCCATTATAGAGAAAGGGCAAAGTAGAAACAGTGAACGAAGAATTAAAGTAATTGGATCAAACAACATTAGATAATTACAAGCTTGCCACCGATCCATCATTTACAGTATTAAAAGTTTTAAAAAAATGACATCGGGTCGGGTCACGACTCATGGTCCACCTCCGACTTTGGCACGATATATCTTGCCAAAAACGTCGAGAGCGGCGACGAAGGCAATGAAGCAAAGACTCATGACTAGGACAACGGTAAGCCCAGAGCATCGTCTGTGTAGAACCGAACCATGTTGCTTCCGGATCTAGAGTTGACGGAACCGAGGCGGAGGTGGCAGCGCCTCCCTTATATGACACTGCGGCGACGCATTCCGGCCGTCGCGGCAGCCTTGCCTTCTATTCTTCAACTTTGCCCCTATATTTTTAGGGTTTTAAAAGCACTCAAGTTTATCAAAACAGTACCGTTTTGGGTTTTAAAATAGTTTCTTTTATATATTTTAATTTTAAAATGACGTGTAAATTATGTGGAAAAATTAATGGAAAAAAATGCATGTAATTAAGTTAACTTCCATGTCAGCTTACTATGAGTATTTTAATGGTTTTCGATTAAAATAAATTAATTGGTATGTCAAATGATCTTTTTGTAATCTTTTAAAGTTAAGTGACTTAATAAGAAATTTTCTAATAATTGAATAATCATTTATGTAATTTACCCATAATTATATATACACGTTGAGAGATCCATTTATATTAATTTAAATGAAAAACAAGTTTAATCAATAAGTGTTAAATGTAATAACAAAATTCAGGTATTGAAAATCAGGAAATCTAGAAATTTTTTTAAGAATTGGAATTAAATTTGTTTAATAAAAAAATTTTCAATATCTATACCATATATAAAGTAGCTCACTTAAGTTGGTGTCACGAACTCAACACCAATTTAATTATGAATTTATTAAAATACCCTCACTTTAATATTATTATAAGGGTACTCTCATCTTTTCATACTTTCATATAATTTTCAAGTAAAACAACTAAAAAATAATATTTAGGAATCAAGCCCAAAACTAACAAATTCACATAAAAAAATTCTTACCACTTTACTAATGAACATCTGTTAATATATTTTTAATATAAGATATTTCCGTTCACCCAAATGGTGAGGGTGAAAAAATCTAATATATATAAACAAAATTTGGCCATCACTCTCTCTGTACAAAAGTATATGTTGAATATTATGATGATGATATGATACACCATTCATCACTTTTGGTGTATATCATTTCTCCTTTTAGCTTACTTTTCTTTGATAATCTTAAGACTAGAAATGGCACATTTACCATTGTATGTTGCATAACAAACAACAAATAATAATAATTGAACCCAAACTATTTGGACAATCCATGCTTTCTACATTTAACTCTCAATAATTTGGGAACATTAACATATTTAAGAGCAATAATCTTATACAGGACGAAGCCAGAACAATCTTTTAGGAGTTGAATGAAATTTTAGTTTTTTTTTTATAATCTATATCTTTATAATTTTATAATTTTAAGGGGAGCAGAGTACGATTTTACCTTTACTAAAAAAATTTAAATGACCTAAATAGTAATTTTTTATTTTAGGCCCCCTAAATTCGCCTATGATCTTATGAGACTGGTTTTATGAGGCTTACCCACTATAAACTAAGTTTATTAATTTAAAACCCACCTTTAAATATATATAACTGATTAGATTTATCCAAATTTGATTCAAACCAAATAAAATCTATCAAACCGAACAAATTACCTAATCTTTGGTAGAGATAGCAATGAGACAAGTCGAGGTAATTTATTGTTCACCCCAATCCCGACTTGATATATCCTCAATATAACTTGATTGATCCCATCTGAAAAATCAAAGCTATACTGACCTGACCTGATATATCACATTTTCTTTTATCAAAATAATTTGATTATTTATTATTTTTAAAGATCTTATTAATTATTATCTAGGTATAATTATGTTAGAGCAACTGTTAATGTAAACATTATTGTTAATTATTTTAAATTAATATATACATTTCAAAAAAGTATTTTAGTAATTATCTCAATGCAGGGCAAGTTTTTGGTAAATATGACGGGATTGATTAAAAAATTAAACCCACGGGTCCCATCCCAAAACCTAATTTTAAAAAAATTCGAGTCTAGTCAAAACCGGGGAGTTGGGGTTTATTTCATCCCTAGTCCTTGCACAAATAGGAATTTCGGAGTGTAATTCACGCGCCGGAAAGAGGAAGTAAAATCATAGTTATTTTGCAGAAAAGAAAAGCAAAGAAAATCATTAGCATATTATTTATTAAAGGGTAGAAGCAGTCAAAGAAAGATTTATTGGGGAAGCGGCCAAGCCATAAAAGCCACCATATCCTATTCTATTCCTCTTTTCCTTTATTTTTCTTTCTATTTTGTTCCCATTACACCTTTTCTTTCATATCTTTCAAGATTCTTTATTTTATTTGATTTTCCACCCATTTTTGTTTTAAATCAATTACTAAAATATTCTTCATGTTTTCAACCCCATTTTAACTTTTCTTTTTATTTTCAATAACACCCATCAAACTTTCTCAAGTTGTCAGAAAATCGATATTATTTTTTACCAGAATTTTTTCTTTTGATTCTAATGAGAACCTCGAGCGTTTGAAGTTACCTAAGAACAGAACTATGCGAGGCACATGATCGCCTACTAATAAAATGTTAACGCTTAACCCTTGATAAGATTTGAGCCTCTACTCTACTACATATAAGACACTTATGATGGTAATAATATTAGTATGGTAAGTTCAAGACTTGCATAATCACCATACCAAAAGTTTTGAATAAATGACACTTAAATTATTATTATATTTTCAAAATAATGGAAAATCTTTCATCAATCTAATTTTTTTAATAGGTATTTAGAAATATTAAAACGGTACAAATAATTTAATTTGCTTTATCATGCAAAACATGATCCTCCATAATTTAGCAACTTTAGCTGCTTCCATAGGTAAAGAATTCAGCATTTGGAAAAGGCAATAATTTAATGCAATGTTTTTGGTTGTATGTAATCATTAGTCAAATGGATGATTCATAAAATAAAAATCAAACTTTACTATAAGAAAAAAAATACCCATCCAAAAATAACTATATAAAATTAAACTTTTTAATTATAAATTTGATGCCTCTAATGTATTAAATTTGGTTATCACACTTTATAAAAAATTGAGTAATTAATTAAATTAGATAACACAATTAAACGTTGTCGTTAACTCATTGGCTTAAAAAACAAGAGTTCAATTAGTAAAAATTAAGGGTTCAAATTTCTAGCAACTTCACTAATTAATTCTCAGTAATTGCATAGTATGAGGACCAAATCCTAATAAAATTAAATTGGACTAATTTCTTAATTTTTAAGAAAATATAAGAATAAAATTCATAATTAAATCTATAGTATGCTCACTAGAGTTTCATAAACTTAATTATTGAATAATATATAATAAATATAAGGGCTTATTGGTGAATTTATCAATCAAATAGCAGAGACTTCTGATATAAAGCTTCCATGTCAAGTTGGTTTCCCACTTTTCTTTTTAATTTGGTTTCTTCAACAAATGTGTATTTGAATTCCAAATCTTACTTTCCATTCACTTCTACTAAAAACTTTCTTTTCTTTTCAAATTCCCCTTCCCCCATCTCTAGCCTTGGTGCTGGTTCATGGATATTGAACCCTTGTGGGATCTTGGGGGGTGGTTTTTTATTTTCATTGATTGCATGGCAGCTACACCTAAAACACCATCGTCATCATCATCCATAGTGGCTGAGACCTTTGCCAAATCCCACTCTCTCCTTTTCCTTCTCACCCTTTTCTTCATTTTCCTTCTACTCCTTAACCCTAAACCCACAAACTACCCCATGGACTCACCCAATGGCACCCCTTCTATCCCTTTCAAAAGGCTTCTTTTAGATGCTTCCTCAAACATGAATTTGCATCCCAAGCAAACACGAACCTTGGGTACGTCGTCTTCGTCACGTAGAGAGTTTGGAGCCGAAGCTCACGAGGTTCCGAGCGGTCCGAACCCTATTTCCAATAGGTGATGTAATCGGAGTTGAAGCTTGAAGAATATGGAATATGTGACCAAGAAAAAAAAGTTATATTGTTAATTTGTTTTTGTGATATCTTTATGCCTAGCTACTTGTTTTAGATCCTCCATTAATATACTTGTTGTCCTTTTTTGTGATGAGTTTTGTTTTGGTTATGGACTAGAAATGTATAGGAAGAAAGATACTCTATTATATATATAAACATATATATTTCTACATGTTTTATCATATATAGATGATGATAATGGCGGTGGTATGGTTTATATGATTTCATTCAGTTCCATGTTGGATTAATTAAGTCATGATGATACTTTTATTCCTATCATTCATATAATTAATTTCTTATGGTGGTTGGGATATGAATCTCTTTTTTTTTAACTTTTTTGCAAGTGAACGAAAGTGTGATTGCTAGTGAATTGTTTTTGTTTGCTTCTTTTTTTCTATTAAGGAAGCTTTTAAGTGCATTGATTAGCTTCCATGGGGATGTTTCTTTAAAGATGAAAGGAAAGGATAAGAAGGGAAATGAAGGGGGGCAGCTAGCTGTGTGTAGACTGTGACAGATCTATGTCACAGTGAAGAAGGACAACTTTTTTTGTTTGGTGTTGGTGTGAAGAAATAATTTTGGGGTTGGGGTCGGTAAATTTGGACATTGCTTTTGTCTTTGTGGGAACACATGATACGAGAAAGTCGAGATGCCCTAAAGTCATGATTTGATAATTATTACTGTGTCATTTTCCTGTTGTTGAATACGTACGATATATATTGTTATCCAATCATGTCTCTTCTCTTTCATTTAATTATTATATTTTATTTTCAATAACATCTTCGACATAAGAAAAAAAAAAGATATTAATGACACTCAAATTGATAGTGTTTACACTATCTTCAAGTAAATATTTTATTTTATCAATAAAACAATTTTAGATTACAACAAAAGAGAGATTGAAGGGTTTAATCAATGAGTTCAGATATGATCGGTTAATTATTAGTGATTTTTGTCATTGATTAAATTAGTTGTTCTATAATAATATCATAACATAGGGAATGTACAAAAAGAAGATAAATCAAGAATGTTGTGAACAATAGCATGCAATTCTTATGAAACTTGAGCCAATCCTTAACGTTGTTAATGAGGCTCAGAGCAATTCGATTCAACAATAACTTTAATCTATTCATTTCTTTTTGTAAGTTCCACCGTTAGTTGAATTGTGTAGACCTCGACAAAAAGGGTGGAAGATGTGTTGATATAGACATTGTGACCATCAAAACCCTGAGCGTATGGGGCATAGTTGAAGTTGGAGCATCTCTAGATGGTCTAGGCCTAAAGGCATAAAAACACCTTATATGTGCAATAGATTTTGTCGTCATAGGTAGGTGTTAGAGAGGTTTACGGTACCATAAAGATTGTGATTTGTAAGTTATCATAGAGTATGATAGGAAAAGAAAAAGGTAGAATTTAGAAATTATTAATCAAATTCTTATTGAAATTTCAAAAGGTTTGAAATATAACCCCATTTTCTCTCTTGTTTTGCTCTCCCGAGGAGAGCTACTTCTGCCGGTGCCATTTGTTTCTCCGGCCACCGTTGTAGGCTTTTCAAAAGGTCTCTCCCCTCTTCAACCAAAAGCATAACAAAACGACGCCTTTCATGCTTCGTGCATTTTCTTTGTCGGAGAGAGGGTTGTCGCTGACCTTGACTAGACGGCCTCCCACTGCTTCAATCCATTGTTGGTAGCACCTCCAGTATGCTGCTTATCTTTTTCGTTTCTACTCTGCCACCATTGGTCTGCTGAAATCTTCGGTAGGAGATCTCGAGCAGCTGTGTTTGTTTAGTTATTGTTGATGTGGTGATTGGTTGTTTTGTCATGGAACAACCAGTCACTGGCCCCTTTCCTATCATAGGCTGTCCGTATTCCAGATTCCGACCAATTTTTCTAGTAGGATGAAGTCTAGCCAGATTAATAATTTTTCCTTCTACCTATGATGGTTGTGCTCCTCGACTTTCTTGTGCTTGTACTTGTTTTCTTCATAAAATTTTCGAGTCCATTAATCAGTGGAGTTAGGAGAGTACTGCGTGTTCGTATAAATGGTTGAAACCTTCTATGAGGATTGGGATACATGCAACATAATCCCTCTTTCAAATCCACTATTAAGGAGATTAATCGGTACTCGTTTGTTGGCATTTGGTGATGTTTCTAGTTGTTTCTCTCCCCAGTCTCCACCCTTCCCAATGAAATGAAATCTTCTATTTCACCTAATACGATAATTTAAAAAAGAAAATATAATTTGTAAGATGCAAGGAAACCATGATGGAAAAAAATGTGAAATAAGCCCCAAAATCAAAATGACCCCACTATTACTTTTTGACTAACCGGTAAACACGATCATATCACAGGAACAAATAATTTGATTTGATTGATTTTTCATTTTAAAATTGAAAACAAAGCTGAAACAACTTATTTCACTTTTTCTTTTTAACCCAAATCCATATTTTGCAACATACAGAGCAAGATCCGAATAAATCACATTCCCCTGCTTCTAACTCTGTGGCATAACAACATTCAAGTGTCCGTATTTCTGCATCACTTTCCTGGTTGCCAGTGCAGCTGCCTCGCTAGCTCTCAGCGTTCCAGCTGCCATGATAGCAGCAAATTCACGGCTTATCTCTTCTTGGACCTTGGCTCGAGCATCCCCAAGAGGGTCTGTTGCAGTTCCACTGTTCGATGATTTCTCCTGTGCTCTTGTCGGTTTGACAGATGATGTAGTCTTATCCGTCTCCGCGTGGTTTGGCTGCTGATCAGCCTTCACCTTACTGCTAACCTCGTCTTTCTTGGTGGTATCAGATGAACTGTTCACACTGGCACTTGAGGGCTGAGATGGCTGAGCAGAAACAGAAGGCTTGAATTGGGGAACTTGAGGAACAGCACCAGCCCTCAAAGTTGTCTCCAGATTTTGTATCATGGGCACTGTATAAAGCATAAACAAAATGGTCAAGTTTACATATTGTTTAACTAATTAGCAGATCGCTGAAAAGGCAATTACACTCGAGTTCAAGTAACATAGGTTATGGTAACTTACTTAAAAGTGAACCCATTGGACTGCTCATAACTTCATTTGGAAGTTGCAAAATATAGTCTGGAATGTTAGTACCAACTAGAAATTGGGCAACTTCATTGCTGAAGTTGTTGCAATTGTGGGTAAGCAAACTGTAGGTCTCGGCTGTGTAACGAGGACTAATCTCCTGTAAATACATCTCAAACAAATCTTTAGGCACATGAGTGACACCTAGATCGATCACTTTAATTGGTCTCCCGTATGGTGCCGTCCCAGCAGGAATGTGTTGGATTCCTCCACCGAAATAGTATTCATTACCATAAACTACCATACCAGTGTGCCTATCAAGCAAAGATAAACCAATAAACCAAGTCAGAAAATCTCAAACAATCAGATGCTACTATTGTCTACCCTCAAACGAATGCTTACCATATTCCCTCAATAACCTTCCCTAATAAGGTCATCGAAAGCTGCCGAGCCATTCCCTGACTCAAGTCATACACATTCAAGGTGACCTTATGACCCTCCTGCCACCAATCCAAAGCCACCATTAGTTCACATGCATCTTTGATGAAAGATATTGTAAAGAACCAAGTGAAGATATGCAAAGAAATATAACAGAGCAAAGGAAAGAATAAAAAAAAGAAGTTAATATATGTGCAAAGAATTTAATACCTCAGCCATTCCAGCAGTTCAATATAAAAGCTCTTGCAAGAAAAAGAAAAATGCAACCTCTAATTTATTGGAGAAGATAACCTGTCAAAACCGAAGTCCAAACATATCAATGAGATCAATTATAAGGAAGCATCTTGCCTACAATAAAATTTATTATAATACTATGATGTCCAATAATTATAAAAATTATGCTTGAATGCACCGCTTAAAAGTATAACACTACCCTAGACCTACATAATTCTGAATTGTGATTGATTAATCTTAATACAATTAATTGTAGGAGAAATACTCTCTGATTTTACAAGCAATTTTTCCTACTAAACGCTTCTTATCGTGTTTATCTTAAATTAAAATAACTAGATTTCAGCACTTCAGCACATTATTTGAAAATTACATATTTATATCAAATTTTATACCTAAATTAGCCAATTAGTAACTAGCTTAAACGAAAAAAAACCTAACTTTTCACCCAAGAAAATTCGATTGACTTGAAAACTCCCAATCTTCCTCACAACAAACCACGAAAATTAAAATTTACAACTCCACAGTGAAACATAACACACAATCCAAACCACAAACGAAACCGAATCGAACAATGCCAAAAATATACATAATCAAAATCGCTTCAAATTTAAAATATAAACACAAAGACTAAACTGACTCAAGCAATCAAAATTTCAAATTTATTAGGGGAATGTAAACTGTACGGAGAGGGAGAGAAACGCACCCGAGATCGCAATCGCAAAAACTTTTCTAGTTCTTATTCCTCTAATTGCCGCTTTGCGTAAGATTGGAAACTGGACGAATTAAAAGGAAAGAGGTCAATTTATAGTTGGGCGGTTAGGTTTGTTCGGTGCTCCGAGATTCTGCTTGATTCGCAGTCTTCTATGACCTTCTAGAACTTACTATCCAATCTATTTCTGACACGTGTTGGTTTTAATGTGCTAAGGACGGTGACGGTCCTAAGTGGCAAAAGAAACGCGGCTCTGGCGTGAGCCGTGAGGAGTCCCGCGCCATGTACAGCGTGCGAGTTTGTTGTTTTTGGTTTAATTTGATTTTAACCCTCCTATTATGTTGAAATTTTAGATTTAATCCTTTATCTTAATATGATTATAATTTGAGGTACCCTAAAATCCAATCAATCATATTTCAATTAACAATATGCACCAAGAAAAATATTCAATTAAATCCTAAAATTAATTAGTTGATAAACTAAAACCATAATTAAACATTTGCTTTTATTAGGATGATTAATATCTAAAATTAAGTGAGCCCAGATTTGATATATATATATACAAGCTCAAGCCCAAAATAAGCATAATGGACCAAACCAATGAGTATAGTTAAACATCAAAACCCATAAAGGGTTATCTTCGCATAAGCATAAGTAATACATCTCTTTTTTCAGTTGCAACTTTTATTCTTTCCATCATATATTCCTTTTTATAAATGTAGATTACTATCAACTAAAAAATTTAAGCTTAATTCACTTATCCCTTTCTCCTATTTACGACAATAATTCAAAGTTAGGGGTATTTGTTTCTAATGTAAGAGGATGTAGGTTCGAGTGTACTGAAGCACATTATCTCCCTATTTATGAGTTGGAATGGGCTATGAATAGCTCTAAGTATTATGTCAAAAAGAATAAATACGACCAGAACTTATAATGAGATTGTTTAAAAGAATTATGGGTATTTGTGAAAAAAAGAGCATGGTTGGAGAATATATGGTTTGACTTGTTAAGCATGTAGAGATTACACTAAGAATCAATTTCATGAATTTGGTTAAATTTGTAAAAAAAATATAAAAAATCTACAAACAGTACATTAACTTCAAATATATGTAAAAAACAAGAAAAATATAAGTTAAAAGTCAACTAAACCCATTGATTCGGTTATGAAAATTCATAATTCATAGCCAATTGACTTAAACTATTTTAAAACTTTATAAATTGAATTGATCTTGTGAACCAACTTAATCATAAATTAATTTGAACCAACTTTGATTCATTTAGTGCATTTTGTTAGTCTATAATTCATAATAGAGTTATTCATTATGGCCAACCCTCCCGGCTTGTCCCAATTTAGATCAAGCTTGAACAAAGAGTTTTGCCCGCAATTTGATCCGACCCGGTCGAAATTTAAATAAAAATAATTTATTTGAATTAATTATAAAATAATTTATAAATATTGATATGAAATTATATATTTTATTATCTTTCAAGCAGTAATAAGAGCTTTTGAATAGATGGAGCTGGATTCAGGTCCGGTCTTAATTTTTTTTTTAATCGGATCTTGACCGGTGAACTTTTATTTAGGTTTTGGGCTTGGGCTTCCGATTATTTCCGAGAATTCTTAATGTACGTACTTTCTCACGCGCCCTCTGATTGGTTAAAGAGACCGAAAATTGCAGGCAATGTCGGTAAAAAAGCGATTGCAAAACATGAAATTTTGGGCCCGTAGGTATAACCTGTCCAAAAACTATTCTTCACTCGTTAAAAACGATTTCATCGGTATGTGTAACCCACGCTCTATGTTAGCGCTTGGATTCACATTTTCATCAAAAAAAAAAGGCGGGAGGACGTGAAAAAACAATTAAAAGTAATTAAATGGAATAGAGAGTAAAGAGGGCCGAGTAAGTCTCACGCTTGCCAATTGTACGGCCTTTCATCATCCTCGGGAACCTTGAAAAATAAAAACAGCCAGGGGTTAAAAAACAAATTTCCACTGAAATTTTTTCTTCAATAATTTTAAAAAATAATACACTGAAATAAATGATAGAAAAATATAGACAAAAAGTGATTTTTTATTTAATAATTAGCAATATACGAGTTCGAATTAAAAATATTTATGGGTCAAGTCGAAACAATTTTAGATAAATCTAAACTTAATATTAATATATTTTATATTTTTTGAAGTTCATTTATATTTATAAATGACTAACTCGAACTCATTTTAGATTTATCCATATTAATTTTTTGAAAAATTTTTAAAAAATATATTTATATAATTTTATTTTTATATTTTATATATTTTATTTACCAAAATTTTTATTTAAAGTTATTATAACATTTTTTTAATGTTTTACATTATAGTAGTATTATATATTACTATAAAATTAATTTTTATGTGTTATAAATTACATAATATAAAATATTACAAACTTAACAAAAAGGATTGAGCTGGGTTTGAGCCTTGAGTGTTCAAGCTCGAACTTGACCCATATTTTAAATGGACTTATTTTTTTTGTCTAAACGCTCTCAAATTTCAAGTGGACTTTCAAGCTTGGGTAGGTAGCGCAGCTCATAAATAGGGCACTTAAATTTGTTTTTTCTCCAATTTAAGGGTTGATGAGGAGTTATGGGTAAAAAGTAAGCATGGTGTAAAAAATATATATTTTCAAATTCTCCAAAAAGATAAATTATGGAGTTAATTTTATATTTTAATTTTGTTGATTTTAGTCCATTATTTTTCAAATTTTAAAAATTTTAATCCTAAAAAAACAATAATTGCTAAATTTGTTAATTTAAATTATGATGTTTACAAAATCTTTCACATTTTTTAATGTCATGTTAGTTTATTTTTTACATAATACTCATCGAAATGCCACGTGTTATTTTCGCTAATGAATTTAATGGCTATGAGTCGGGATTGAAGTTTTCAAATTTTAAAAATTATAAGGACTAAAACGATCAAATTGAAGAACAATGGCTAAATCACCGACTTATGAAACTAATGACAAAATTTGACATAATAAATTTAATTACTATTATTTAGCTCAAAACTATAATTTCAAATTTAAAAAAAAAAGTACCGAAACTGAAATAAACCAAATTAGAGTATAAAAACTAATCCACAACTTACTTAAAATCCAAAGATTAATAGCAGAATTTTTTTTTGTCCTGTATTAGATTAAATTGAGAGCTCATTCAAGTAAGATTCTCATACAAAAAAGCAAACTTTTTCAAGTGTTACTTTTTGTATTCACAAAATTCTTATTCAAAACATTATATATAAAAAGTATTAAAATACTTATCATTCGATTTAACAAATAATACTTGAAGATGCATGTTCGAATTTTAAAGACAAGTTCAGATAAAAACCTTTAAAAGAACATGAAAAATATAAAAAAATAAATATTAAATGATATTTGAATAAATATAAAGTTTTCTGTTTATTTTGGGATGAGCTGATAAAAAATTCAAGTTCAAAAATCAAAAGAAAATTGTTATGCTACCTTGGGGGGTTAAAACGAAAACGAAATGAAATTAAGAAATAAAGACCACAAAAAAAAATAGATGCAAAATAAAATAAAGTAGGGTTTTTAGGGGTTTGTACATTAAAAAAAATAAAGACCACAATAATGATGTAAAAAGGACCTAGGGTTTTAGGGATTTGTACTTTTTATTTAGGGGGCTTTAGGGTTGTCAGTATATTCTTTTCTCTCCTACACGCAATTTCAAGGACTCCCAAATAATTTATTCTCTTTTATTATTATTATTATTAACCACCACTTAGATTTTGAATCCGACTACCTTACCTTGCCCATCATGATTTCATCAAGTCGCAATCTTATCTCATTAATACCGCCTCACGTAGATGTACAGCTCCTTCAACTTATTTCGTGAAACATGAGTGTTGGGTTCTTCAATATATAGTGTACATATGATATCTCAATAGTTGTCTCTACGCGGAATCATCACCTAAACCTTAAACTTTTTTTATAAAAGATAAAATCTTTATCCTTCTCCATGGTTATACATGTGTCATGACCTCTATTCATAAATATTCGTTTCGGGACATTTCTCCTTCTACCTTTTAGTATGGTCAAATACCATACAACCTTCTTTCCATAATTCTTTGTGCGGAATCATCACCCAAACCTCAAACCTTGTTTTCCTCTCTATATTTATAATTTGTTAAACTATCGATTTTGGTAAAATACAATAATTAAATTTTAACAAATTCAAGTATAACCACCAACTTCACAAATCTATTAATTATTTAAAAAAATTGAAAGCCATAGGAGTAACTATTTCGATTGCTTCAACAAAAGCCAAGAATCTTCACGAGAATGAGACATGTTCATCAAGTTTCATCATGCCTTCACTAAATGGTATACATAATGTATCATAATAGTATTCCAATGAAACAAAGGTAAAGACAAAAGCAAGAGTCTTTAGTCTTTTTCGTTCCTTCCAACTCTTTAAATTTGTAGCCTTCAACAAGTAGATCAAAACAATTTTTTGTTTTCAACTTTCAAACTTTTATAATCTTTTTATTTCTATTTTTCAGTATAAAAACTTTTTTATCACGTTTTTTTTACAAATCTCTTTTATATTCTACTTCACCATAAATAATGAAATAAAGTGGTTTTTTTTATAATTAATTTTCAGAATAAAATCAAGGGCTCTCATTGTTGTTGTTGGATTTCCTTTTGTTACAATAAATGTCGATAATGGCGGTAGAACGATCGCAAAGCAACAAGAAAAGAAAAATAAGAACACACATATTTTACATTGAAACTCTTTCGGAAAAAAAATATAGGAAAACGAAGAAAATTCACTAATGTTGAAAAACAAATGATACAAGAGGAGTTTCGATTACATCTATTTAAAAGTTGAAAAACCCTATTCTATTTAAATATTTACGGATTTAACTTGTGGTGTACAGTACATACCCACTGTATTTATTTTATCAACAAGTGACAAGATTCGATCCACACAAGCTTTTAACACTTTTTATAATAAAATTTGAAGTTTATAATTGGGAGGAGGAGGTTATTATGTTTTTAATATATAGAAAAATAAGCCATAAATTAAATATATTGTAATAAATGATATAAGTTGGATTGAGTGTTTGCAACATTGTTACGGCAATAATTAGAAGGTTTGAATATATTTAAGTTTGTATTTTTCTCTCATTTAAATGTTTTTGGGAGAATTATGGGTAGAAGTAAATCTTTTCGTATTTAAAAAAAATTGATAAAAAAATTAATCTATATTAGATAATCCCCTTATCCTAAAGTAATGCTACAAGTGAAAAAATTTAATGACACCGTAAAGAAATTTCATTAAAGATATTAATGGATTGGATCGAAACTCGATTTTAAAATAATCTGGGTTTAAGTTCAATTTATTCAAATGATTTATTTTATTGTTCAAAAATAATAATAATTTAATTTAATTTAATTTAATTATAAAAATATTAATATTAATATAAAATTATTTTATTTTTTATTTCTAAACAATAAAATAAATCGAATTGAATCAATTCAAAATTCAAAAGAAAAACTAAATTTAAACTCAACCTCAAAAAATTGAATGAATCACCTGATTCATAAACGACACAAGCTTGGCAGGGGCCCGACCCCCTAACATGATTTTTTTTTTAATTTAGGTCATTTAAATTTTTTAAAATTTTAAATTAATAAAGATAAAATTACACTTTAAAAATGGTAAAAAAATTAATCTAATCTTTTAAAAATGATAAAGATATAAATTAATAAAATAATGAAATTACATTTTTATTATCTTAAAAATATATAATTTAATTTTCACCTTTAACTCCACTCCTCCACTAACTACAAAATCGAATCTCTATAAAATTATTAATCGGGGTTTGCAATAATCAAAGCCCCAAATAAGTGAAAGTGGTTTTGGAGGGAAAAAAAAGATTCCCCCACATAGGATGGTTGTGTTTATAGGATTTATTGATGAGGTAATGACTATAGATAATCGTGCCCTAAAAGAAAAACTCCTAAAATTTTGTCGAAAGAATTATTATATATGTAGAAGGGAGTAGTAAAGCGATGTATCCTCATAATTGGCACATATGTATGTCATAATGATGTTTTTAACATCATTTATTAACACGTATGAACCAAATCAACCTATAGGCCTCATCTACTTTTTCTTGTATGGAATCATGTGAAAAATTGCAACAATGATGAACACTATCTCTAACATCTTGTTATTGTTAAAACTTGAGATGCAGCTTAAATTGATGGAACATTTTTAAAATATATAATATATTTTAATAGTTGTAAATGAAAAGTTATAAGTTATTGAAAATTATATCATTTAATTAATAATAAATAGTCATAATTATTTAAGTAGATATTTATTAAATAATTATGTTTATTGCTAAAGAAGTTACTATGACGAGACATGAGACCTCCTGTAAATAAGAGTGAAGTTTCATTTGCATGATAATCCAGAAATATAGAAGAAGAAAAAAATGTTTCTTTATGATCTCCCACCATCTTTTATATTCTTAGATTGCTCTATAAAGAATTATTGCAGAAATTCTTTATAGAAATTGATATCCTTGCTATGCACTGCTCAGTGCTCAGTGGACTGTTTTCGTCAGTGCAAAACGTAGACAGCCATTGGGCTTTATTGTATCCTTGAGGTTTATTTGTTAGTAACTCTTTTGCACACTATAATATAGGTGGGAACGAATAGAACTTTAAAGAAAGTGTATTGATACACGCCTTGAAGTCTTCATTAATTTTTCATAAGCTTATTTTTATCTCCACCCACCAACATAAATTTTACTAGCCATGACAAAATAAGGAATCATTTTATGTATTGTTTCATATTTTCACAATGAGTTTTTTTAGATGGAAAAAAGAAAAGCTATAAACAAGTAGGATTAAATATCCTATAATAAACATCTTATGATAATAACAAGGTTAACTTGGAACAAGTAGCAACATTGCTTAGAACAAGGATCCAGTTTAGAACAACTTTCATCTAGTGTAGTTGTCATTTGAGGACAACTTGTTAGTACAAATCTCCGGTGAAGAAAATCTCGAACACACAAACGGAACTCGAACAGAAAAAGAAGAAATAGGACAATGCTCCAAGGCGTGTATCAAGTCACTATCTTTAAGGTTATATTCGTCCCCACCTATCTTCGGTGTGCAAATGAGTTCCAAGTAAATTAACCTCAAGGATACAATGAAGCCAATGACTATTTGCATTTTGCACTGACGAGAATAGTCCACTACACACTGAGCAAAGTATAACAAGAAACTCAATTTCTACAAAGGATTTCTGCAGTAATACTTTATAGAATAATCTAATAATATTATAAAATGAAGGAAGGAAAGAAAGAATATTAGAAATTGAAGGAAGGAAAGAAAGAATATTAGAATTTGTTGGTGTGATTTCCAAATGAAATCTCATTCCTATTTATAGGAATTTTCATGTCTCTTCATAGAGACATCTTTCAATAGGTGTCTTTCTGAATAATAATATCTTTAAAATAAACACATAATTATTCATTTAATATTATAATTCAAATAATATTATTTAAATAGTTATAATTATTTTTCAGTAAATCAAATAATATAACTTTTGATTAATTACACCCATTCATTTATAGTTATTGGAACACTATAAATATTTGAAAATGTTCCAATACAACTAATGTTCGGGATGACCTGTTTAAAATAATTGTGTTCCAATAATAATTATGCTCAAAACAACTGCTGTTCGAAATATCTTTTATTTACATCAATTGTATTTTTAAGAAGAATCGACAAGAAAAACATTACCACAAAGCAATTGATATTCAAAACAACATATACTAAGAACAATTATGTTGAGAACAACTCACATTTGAAAGAACTAGATGAACTCTTATTCAGGAATAGTTCTTATTTAAGAATAACTCTTCATTAAGAATAACTTGCATTTCAAGAAATGTTTTGCAAAAGATATTTCATAGGGCACTACTTCAACAAAGTAGAAGAAGTAGAAATGACCCCACAACTCTTGGGTTGACATTTATTATTGGGTGTTCCAACGAGCTTTAGCTTGATGGATTAGATATGAAGGTAGTTGAGAAGTTCCTTGTAAAATTTTCCCGTTACATTGAGTGTTTATCCTTTTTTCTTTCAGAAACATAATGAACTATTGTTCACTATTAACTTCCCTTTTACTAAAAATTGGTAAAATAATCCATATATGTTAGATTAAAAAGCAAATTGTTTAAAATTTCATTCATTTTTATTGTTTAAAATTGGTGTTGCTGACAAAGTAACCAGACAACTACACATAAAGTGTAACCTCCCCAACCCAGCCTAAACGTTAGACCCGAATTCGGGAGATTACATTGGCCACCGAGATGACCTAGTATAATTGGAGTTTATAAAACAGTCAACTTAAAACATTTATTTATATTAGAAAAAAATTTAATCTATTTTCAAAAAAGCTGACGAGCTATAAAAAGAAATGCTTTAGTTTAACTTTGGTGATTTCTTTAGGAAAACTCATTAGCAGTGAAAAGTGATTTTTAACTTAGTTTTAATAAAACTTATATTTTATGCTTAATTAATTAAAAACCATATTTTAAATTAATTTAAATGTCATGCATGCAAAATCAAATCAAACCAAACCAAAACTTAAGTTTCATGGTACAATTCAAAAATAAATTCATACAATCTTTGAATAATGAATTTGAAATATTTATAATTTTTATATGTAAAATATTTATTTTTTTTCCATCCATATCATGAGAATGACAAATCTTAGTATTATATATTTTTGTATGTGTATTTTAAATAATTATTTTAAATATTTTATGTATAAAAATGATATTTAAAATAATTATTTTTATAATATTAGAATTTATCATTCCCACAATATAGGTGAAAATATATTGATATTTGTATGAACTATTTGAAATTTTTTACATATTAAAGTAATGATATTTGAAATAAGTTTTTGAAATATTTTACATATAAAAAATAATAGTGATATTTGAAATAATTATTTGATTTTATTATATTAGAATTTACTGTACCCACAATGCAGGTGGAAAAAAATATTTCACATATAAAAATTATATTTACTAAGAATAATGATATGTGAAATGATTAAATGATTTTTATATTAGAATTTATCGTAAATAAATATTTGATATAAAAAAATTATATGTAAAGAAAAAATATATAAAAAAATTTATTTGATGTTTTTAAAAAATAAAATATATTATTATAAAATATTAAAATTGATAATATTAAATAGAAAAGGAATATTCTTAGCAAGCTTAAAAAGAAAAAGAAAAAAAATAAATTCTAAAAGGTTCACACATAAAAGACAATAGTCTATTTGAAAGCTACGTATAAAATGTCTGACCATATCCAAATGGTCTTGCTCCCCTACTCGGTGGGTGGTTGCCTCTGTTTGAGAAACATTAATTTCATCTTATGAGAATGGAATATATATATATATATATTTAAAAGTGAATTTATTAAGACATAAAAAATATAATTAGCTCTATGTTGAGTTAATCATGTTTAAATATTTTTACCAAATATAAGTATTTTTTTTAATAAGAGGAAGTAGAGAGATTATTCAGGGATCTAACTCGAGATTGAATTTAATTAAAATTTGAGTATAAAAAATCAAACATTAATATTAAAGGGGATAGATGTAGCTTTGCCGCTCCTTTCGGTTTTAATGGGTTAATAATTTATTTTTTTGTAAAGTTTACTATTACAAACAAGGTATGAAACACAATGGACACATGATGAGACTGAAGATTTATACAATATTGCAATTATCCATTGTGGGATTTGGTCCACTATCTTAATTAAAAACACCAATGTCTCATTGTTACAAGATGACAAGAATAGGGTAAACCCTTTTAATCTTATTGATAAACTTCAAGAGTATACATAATATTTATACATTAGTAGTCATGTAAGAATAATAAAGATATAATATATTTCTAAATATTTGCCTAAAAGATATACAGTAATATACAATATATTTAGATATTCTTAAAAGATAATATTCGATAATAATATCCTAACAACCCCCTCAAGTTGGAGCATGCAGATCATAAATGCCCAATTTGTTGAAAATGTATTCAAATTGTGGTTTACCAAACACCTTTGTAAAAATATCAGCCAACTGAATGGAGGTTGGGACATAAGAAGGTGCAATCAACCCATCTTGGATTTCATCTCTAACAAAGTGACAATTCACTTCAATATATTTATTTAGTTCACTCGTGAAATACAGGATTTTGTGCAATAGGCAACGCAGAATGACTATCACAAAATAAAGAAATAGCTTTAGGATGATAAACACCTAAACTCAATAGCAAGGCCTTCAGCCACTTGAGCTCACAAGTAACGAAAGCCATATACATATATTCAGTCTCAGCGGAAGACTGAAAAAATATATCTATCACCACAATCCCTTTACTCAAATGGGGCAGGAAAACAACAAAAACATATGATCAAATAAAAGATAATCTGAGGCACACATTGGTTCATTGCATCCTTTGTCCTTCTTGTAACTGCCACTTCTTCAACGGTCTGTGGATAATCTTTACTAACCAATTCATCATCTAATGCATTCAAAAGCCGCAATAATACCAATGTCTTCTTGGCGGGTTAATTACTCTTTTAGTCCTTTTTACAAAGCTTATAACTTAATTTAACTTTTTTAATACAAAATTCATGTTGTAATCCCTCCAAGATTTTTTTTATTTTATTTAGGTACATTAAAAAAAATACTATCTTCGACCGTTAATATAATAAGAAATTTTAAAAAAATCCCATTAACATGGTGAGTCCAACAACTACTATGAAAATAAAGTAATAACCAAAAACAAAAGAACTTACATTTGTAGATGGCTTTGAACCTAAAGTTGTTCTTTTCCATACTAAAATACCAACCACAAAACAAGCACTAAAAGGCAAAGAAAAATGTCTTTCCTAGTGGCAAAGTTGGAGCTTTTCATTTTCACATTGAAACCCTACCCGCAAGATTTTTACTTTATGTTCTAAAATAAATATTTTTATTTTATATTTCTATGTATAATTTACACAAACATGTCTACAAGAGATTATGTCGAAAAATACATAAAAATTGTTATATCATGAGGAAATAATACTACTTAGTAAGCATTAATGATGTAAATCAAACTTAGGGTCCCTTTGGATGAGTAGTATATTTATCTATGGTTAGTGTAAAAACAACGGCGACGATAAGATTAATTACGGTAACAATACTGTAGCGTGAGAGAAAAAGAAAACTAAACATACTACACTGAAAATAAACGTTCATTCAAAGACACCCTCAATATAAAATCATAATAAGAAATTGGGACAAGGAATATATATATATCCTAAGTTAGGGGGTTCTTTCTACTTCATCTTCTTCGTCGTTATATCAAGTTCTCGTTTTCTCAATTACAACATCACTGCATTAAATTAATAATCGGAAAGCGTTTTGGACAACAAGTTTCTATACAATAAAGTCATTTTCCTCTTGCAAGAACCTTAAAGTATCCAAGCTTATTTCACCTTCCTCGAATAACATCTCGACAGGTGTAATTGAGCCTCCATTAATTGGACATATAATTGTATTTTTAGGGGCTCTCTAATATAGATAATTTAATTTAACTTTTTTAAAACTTTTTTAAATCAACCTCTTAAAAATTCATTTTAAATAAATTTTAATTAAAGATTTCATCTTTGCCTTCAAATTTTTGACATCCCCTTGATTTTCTTAACCCTATCTATAATTCAAAAAAAATGTGTAAACAAAGATAATGATTATGACTATTTAGCATGGATAATCTTTAAAATTCAAAATTTATAATCATCAAATCATACAAATATATTTAACACTAAAATTTTAATAAATAATATCATATCTTTTATACAAAAATTAATATTTCCATTTACAAAAAAAAATCATAATTATCTAAAAGAATATCTGAAAAGGCCAATGGGGCCGCCAGTTTAGCCAATCCAAATACCATTGATTGAGAAAATAAAAATGGCAGCAGCTCTCCCCTAAACCCCCAAAATCCTAAATATTTTCTCTCTCTCTCTCTCTCTCTCTCTCTCTCTCTCTCTCCTTCTTCCCCCTTTCACTGTCAGACTACAAAAATTTGGCCCCTCCATTTTCCCTCCTCTGTTTAAAGAAGAAAGCACCCCTTTTGCTAACAATCATAAACTGTTTTTTTTTCTCACTGAAAACAGGGCCAAAAAAACACAAAAGTTTTTTTTTGGGGGGGGGGGTGTAAAGTTTCAATGAAGAAGTCTAAGATAACAGGAGACGTAGCAGTAATGGAAGTTTCTCATCGTTCAACAATGGGGTCTCGAACCAGAGCTGCTAAAACTCTAGCTTTACAAAGGCTTTCAAAAACAACTCAAGTCACCCAAATTGTTGGTTCGAACCAAGATGTTTCTTCCTTGTCTTATCTTCAACTGAGGAACCGTAGGTTGGAAAAGCTGGCTTCCCCTGTTTCCAGTAAAACGAAACAGAGACAAGAAGAGAAAGAAAGTGGGTTCAGGGAAGAAGAGGAAGGAAAGAATGGTGGAAAGAAAAATAAAGGGTGTTTTGGGAATAGGGAAATTGTTCTTGAAGTAGGGATTTGTTGTGGAACAGAACAAGCTATGGATTTTGAACTCAGAGACAGGTCTGGTTTTTCTTCTTCTTCTTTAGCCATTAAAAAAAGTTTCTTTTTTTTTTGGAAAAACCCCTCATTTTTTTAGCTTACATAAGCTTTCAAAGGTTTTTTTTCCCACTCTGTTACATAGGATTAGGGCTTTCTCTGTTGTATGGGGTTACTTCCATTATCATGAAAAAAATTTTAGCATATTATTAGCAAAAAAAAATTAAATGTTTGTTCTTTGGTTTTTGCTTTTGATTTATGAATTTTTTTTAATAATTGTTGAGACATTGATAAGTTTTTGATCCTCAATTGAAAAAAGAAATTAGGTGCGTAGGTTTAGGGTCTAAGTGGGAAATTGGTAAGTACATTGTACAAAGAGAAAAAATGGAATGACAAAAAAAAAATTTGGCAATACTAGGCGGCAACCTGCCATTTTTTTGGTAGCTTTATGTTACTCAAACTCTGATCCAAGTGTCGTCTTTATATCAAAGATTATATCTCATTATTCATATCTAAATATGTGTCGAAAACGAGTAACTTCTGTGTTAGATATTGATATATCATATTCACGGGGCCTAGTTTCAGACATGAATGTGGGATTCTCTGTGTAGCAGTAATAAGTGACAAATTGGTCACTGCATTACATGAACATTTTGTTCCATTTTAATTGGAATTTTAGTCTTGGTTTTTTGTAATTAGGTGAATTTTAGTTAACTAATCTCTAAAACTTGGTACTTTTTCATGCAGGAGCACTAGAGAAAGCACACCATGTAGCTTAACAAAGGACTTGAAAACAATCCCATCCCCGGGGCTGGTGAACGATGTGCTACAGTCTGTCCCGTCAACGCAAGAAATGGAGGAGTTCTTCGTCTACGCGGAACAACAACAACATCGACGGTTCATCGAGAAGTAAGTGGGTTTCGAAGTTTTCATTTTTCCAATCGTTTTAATCGGCCGAGTCTTACATTATCTTCTTGCAGGTATAACTTTGATATTGTGAATGATTTGCCACTTCAAGGACGTTATGACTGGGTGAAAATAATCCCATAATCCTCCATTAATGTAAAAAAAGATTGATTTGAGCCTTGACTAAGATTTGTGTAATTTTAAAAAATTACACTTAACCTCATTTACATACCTCAAAACATGATAGCCTGGTAGGAATTTGCTGTTTTTTTTAGTTTCATCATTGTAATGTTAGGACAGCATCAATGAATCAATGTTTTCTGGGTTTATTTTCTTTTTTCACTTTTGTCTATATTATTGTAAGGATAGGGCTTTTGCCTTTGATGATGATTCCTGGAAAATAAATGCGAGTTCATTTCGTCATATTTATAACTCGTCTTTTTTCCCTGGAAAATAATCTCCACGAGATCACTTACCCGCAAAACAACAGTCAAAGTTTTTCAATATTGTTTCAAAACATCATGTAGTCTTAAATTCTGTTTTAAAACCAATGTGTTGATTTGGGTTTGGTCCCATTTTTTTTTGTGTGAGAAGCAATAAAGCTGCTGATTTTGTCAACTGAGTTGAGGTATTAATTTGAAAGGTACATCAATGGCAGAAAGAAAGGGAAGACCTTTGTGTTGTATGAGTGTAATCCTACAATTCACATGGGACACTGTACGGGGGTTTTTTTTACAGAGATTTCAGTGAACAGGGTTTTTATTTTTTTAACCTTAGATTTGATGATGATGTCCCTTTTTTTTGGGTGAGTGTGTAATGAAAATGAAATGGCTACATTCATTACCCTGTGGAAAAGTGGAAGTCGTGAATTTTTGTTAGGCTAGCCTGGTGGATTGGAACCAAATTTCATGGTTTTGTTTGTCTCTTCTGAAATTTTCTTTTTTACATTTTCAATTGCAAAATAATTAAATAAAGAGAATAAATTTGAGGGAAGGGTTAATTGCATCAAATGTCTTTAAATAATGATTTGTATTTTAGATCACTCTTTGGTTGTTTATGAACAAAACATTTGAAGAACAGTTCAATTTTTGTTCGGTTATCAATGAATATAAACAAAGTTTCTTTTTAACAAGTTTGTTTAATAAATCATTTAAAATAATTTTTATTTGATTGTTATAATTAACAATGTAATTATGGGTTGTGTGTATTTTATTTTATTAAATTTATACTCAATGATTTATTGTTTGTTTAATATTATTATTCATGAATGTTACTTGTGAACATGTTCAATTATATGTTCATGAGCATGTTTGCAAATGTGTTTGTTTAATGTTTATAAACAACTTCGTTTAATTTAAACTAATGAAAACGAACATGCATAAATTTTAAATAAAAGAACACAAATACAAATTTGAAATTCTTAACGAATGTGAATTGGATATAAACTAAACACGAACAAACTTAAAAATAGACAAACGAACATAGGCATAGGTTCGCTTGTTCAAGTTCAATTCATTTACAACCTTACTGATTTTTAAAATGTTCGAATCAAATATTAAAGTATCAAAATTATATCAATCATGTTTGGGTTTAAACATTTAAGCTCGAGTTTAAATGTCCAATCTAATATGATGCTTTTAAAACATATGTACCTGCCATATGAATAGCTTGGGTCACACAAACTTAAAAAGATGACCTTCGTACATTTTACTGATACTGGTTGTTTTTTTAACACGTCAGATCCAAATTGGTTACGTGGTGAGTACACACATGTTTAAAATTTAATCCACGTATTTTAAATATGCTCCACGCCAAGTCTGAACTGACATTTAACTCCTAAACTGACGGTTAAGCCAATAGAAGGATCTGATCAATATAGTACTCATATTTTACAGACTAAATTAGATCATTTTCAAGTTTATGGGCCATTTTGAAATCTAGACGATAACTTTGAGACTTTCGGTGAATTAACCCTAAACATGAGTTCTAATTTGCAGATGTGTTTTTGCAGAGGTTTGTCCTTCAATAACATTTGGACAAATTTGATGTATACTTTCTCTATTTTGGGATTAGCATGGATGTGATATAATTATTGTAAAATTATAGAGGATTTTTTTTCATAAAAAAATTATAAGGGATTTTTTTTCCTTTTTAAATTTTATTACGAATGAAATCGTGGTTTTAAATAAAAAAAAATGGAAAGATACGAGATTTTCAATCAAATATTTGTCCTCTGGTACATATTAAATAATTTTAGGGGCTAAAAAATTGTTTTAGGGGCAGAAATAAATAAATAAATATTTTTAGTACACTTTTATCATCATACTAATTTATAATTTTATAATAATTAAAAGGATTAATATAAATTTTTTCATTTGTAAGGAGTCAAGGCTATTGCCTGCTCTCTCGCTCCATCTTTGTACTCAATGCTAAACTAGATATGGTTAGGAATTCCAATTATACTTCAAATTTTAATACATTAAATCCGTCTACTCAAAATCTTGATAATTAAATATTAGCTTAGAAGCATATTTAAGAAAAAGTGATTAAATTTAAAAAATATTTGTACTTACTATATCGTAGCTTAATCTGATATGTTAAAAAAATATAGTCCTTGTAGGGTCAACAAAATCAAGAATCGTCCTTGCAAGAACAACAAAACTAGGAATTTTGATATGAGGATATAGCATTAACAAAATCAAGAAATTAGGGAAAGAGCTTAGATAAAATTATCACAGCAACGAATTTAACACAAAAAACAATTGAACCTGAATTTCAAAAGATAAAAAGTAGAGAGACTAAATTCTATAGAATATAAGCATAGGAACTAAAATCCTAATTTTCAAAAAGGACAGGGACTTGTGACATATTTTAACCTTTTACAATCATCAACGCTGATTGTAATCAGAAATGCATTAAATCCAGAAAGACAAAATTGAAATCCGAATCATTACTTACGGAATTAGTATACAAAAAGCTAGAGCAACTTCTACTATTTGATTTTGACGTAAGCCTGAAGCAAGTATCAACCCCACTGTAATGCCAGATTTTGCATTTACTGCATCTATGGATCGTTTTGAAAACCGAAAAAAGAAAAAGAAAATCTGTGAACATCTTATTCAGAGCTCTTTTTTCATGACCGACAGCCAATGGCCTACATACATATACATATACGTATGTATATACATAAACATATACACATGCATATAAAACAGGGTTGCTATGCTGTTCATCAATAGACAAAAAATGGACCAAAAAGACCAGTGTTTGTTTACAGTTGATATGTAAGTTACTGTTTTATATTTTTGGAACAAAACAAACTCAACCACTGTGGGTAGCTATTAGGTTATGTATAGCAAACAGAAAGCTGTGCATTAGCATACATGGCAGGCAACAGTAATGTTCTTGTTTCTATGGATTAAAACATCTTAATTTCTGGGTGTTTTAGAACAATGGGTTGTCAAAACAAATGGTTACTTTCAAAATAATTTGCTTATCTTTGTAAAAATGTTGGATCATGATTAATGCTGGTCCGAGCATGTGGGATAGGCCCAAAATTCTTCACATGGAAAAAAGAACACTGCTAAGTTGACTGAATAGGTTCCTTATACGTTGCTGCTGTCATGGCATGTGCAAGATTCGCCGTGACACTTATGGCAAACAACTTTTCGTATTATAATTTATCTTTTTAGGACTCCTCATAATCATATGGAACATAATCCTCGATAATCTTCTATTTGTTAGTACAGAAAGGAGTTGAACTTTATACAGATGTAAGCTGGTATTAGTGATTATAAATAAAGGGGCAGAGATGATGGTAGGTCACTAAACTGGTAAAAGAAAATGGGGAAAGGCTGTTGGTGATTTGGTAGCAGCGTCAATGCGGCATCGGTGGTGCTGATGTTGGGCCCGGTACTTGGTGTTTAATTTGCCAGGGGAATCAGCAGATTTTTCTTTAAGTGGGTGGCACAAAGAATAATGGTTACGAAAGTGGGTGGTCAACATGCTTAAAAGTTTAACCAGTGGAAAGTATGGCAAAGATGTGATAGAATTGTTAGTGATCATTGAGCTAAATAGACATTACAGGCATTGCAGTTTCCTTTCTTTAAATTTCAAGCAACAAAAGTATGAGTTTTGTTGATGTGGTTGGGCTCTGTAGAGAGTTCTACGAATTTATAGGTTAACAAGTTCAGTATTATCTTTATCTTTTGTTAGGGTTTTATCTCTTATAGGAGTATCTTAGAATAGGTGTAACCATTCATAAAATGAAGAGTTTGTGCAAGGTCTTAACTTGGCCTCATGAACTATGACTTATACGCCATAATTAGGGAGCATGTTTTGAGCTCAGTTGCTCCTACTTTATGAACTTGCTGCAACTCTTGATAGAATAGAGAGAGAAACTTTGATCGAGGACGCTATTGGACTTGTTGATATACTCCTAAGTTAATGAACCCTAAGATTCTCGGTAGAGCCTAGGCACATCAACAAGTTCCATTCTATGTTTTCTTTTCTTTATTGCTAGATAAAATTTAAATGAGGAGAGAATATTACAGGTAAAGATAAATTATTAGTTTGAAAGAAGATTGAAAGTGGTACTTACAGATCACCCATTAAATGATGCTACTCAACAGAAATTTGAATCTTGGTGCTTATCAAAGAGGGGGTAGAATATAAGAGGAGCCTACGCGGGTCAAGTCCCCCAAAAGTTCAAAAGATTATCATTTAACCTTCACAAATTTTGAAAACTTTACTTAAACCTATCTCTCAGATTTTTTGCAAATCCTAATTAAACTCTATCGAAGTTTTGAAAATTTTAATTGAACCCACTAAAATTTTCATAAATTTTAATTATTTTTTTAAATATTCTTATTAAACCTAAAAATTTTAATAAACTCTTCAAAATTTAATTTCAAGTTGGGCCACAATTACATGTAAATAAATGGCCAATCTCCTAATTTTCCATACTCTTGGTCATGCAATAAGATGATAATTATCATGATTTATCATTTACATATATCCATAAAAAAAATCAAGCTAAAGTAACAGCAAAGAAATGACAGTAAATCAAGTTCAAAGCATGGACAAAATTGTTTCAATTGTTAGCCTTGCAATTGAAATCATACATCCCCTTTAGGTATATCATTATGGTAAACAAACAGGCCACAGCTATCATTACAAAAGACTATGTTGCATGTGATGTATAGCAAAATGTGCAGGCAAATGTTTAAACCAAAAGGGTCTTTTATAGGCAAACAAATCTGATGCGAAGCATCTTAAGTTTCATTGTTTTGTCTTGGGATCAAGCCTTGTCCTCTCGTTACTCGAAAATAATATTAGTTAGTACGAATGGTATTATGGTTGTCGATTGACCCCAATGTTCATAGAGGTCATGGTTCGAGATCACGTCGACCCTTAATTTTTTTTTTCAAATATGAGAGATAAAAATATAAGAAAACTAGATTATTCATTTTAGGGGTGATTAAAGCTAACAATACCTAATTTGTATGATACTTAACATTAACAATAGGACGAAGTCAGAAAATTATTTTAAAGGAGGTCAAAGATAAATAATAAATATTTATAATTTTACTATTATATTAACATATAATTTCATAAAAAATTAAAGGACTGAATGCTAAATAACCATTTTTGGGGTTCCATGGGATTTCAAAAGAGATCATGACATGCCTTAAATCAGCTTCCTAAGATAGTTTATGATTCAGTTTATTTGTAATAATGTTGAAATGCTAAAATGGTAATGTGTCCCTCCAATATATTTTTGGACCAACTCCACCAAGTTAGTTTATATAAAATAAATAAGTAAAATAAAAAAAGATTAATGAGAATATGCATTCTTAGATCCACTCCAAATTGGTTCAAAAGGCAGGCTTTATTTTTTTTTAATTTGCATGTACACCCCACATAAAAGGCATCTATAATGAAATTCAAACATCCCAAAATGAAACAAGAAATTATACCAAATCCCTGAAACATTTGTTGGAACATAGGGTGTCATGTAATAATATTGTCTTGGAAAAAACCACATGAATCGATATAAGCATAAACGCGTGCCAAATAGTGATGATGCTGGTGATTAACTTGTTCATCATTCAGGTTAAGTTTATTTATAATTTCAATTTGATAAATTAAACCGAATTTATATGGTTGAGAATATTTTACTTGAATATTGTTTAGTCTGAATATAATTACTTTTATATAGAGAAATGAGCGAGGATAATTATGATTATACCAAAAAATGATTGGATTTGAATTATAAATTCCAATTCATCCATTGCCTGGCTTGCATGTAGTTGGGGTAATGCATGCCAATGGTGATGTATCCAATGGCAGAATTGACCATTTTCATGGCAGACATGAAACTTTTTTATCTGGTACATGACATGAAAACTTGATGAAGATGAAAGGAAAAGAGAGGTTAGTAGTGGGAGATAAATCATATCAAATGATAACAAGTAAGGGTCTATTCAATCAAAAAAAGCCGACCAAAAATAAAACAAAAAAACAGGTATAATTATGTGGGGAAGGGATTCCACTTATGATACCCCCACTTAAAAGAACTCCCCCTAAACGTCGTGGTGGTGGCCGCTGGCGGTGGCTAATCATAAAACATCATCAAAAAGTGGCAGCACCGCCTCCCACCTTCCCCTCCCTCCAAGTTTTGGGTTTTTTCTTTTACAATTGATCAAATTAGAATTTAGAGACTTAATTTAGATTTTATACATAATACAAGGACTAATAGTAAAATTTAACTTAACCTTATCAAATTAATTCCTCCACTATTGAATAAATCAATTCAAGCATTATATTATTAAAAATATAAAGTTAAAATTTAATAAATTTTAACATTTACTGTTTAAAGAATATCATTTATTATCTAATAGAGTTAATATTTTTTAAAGATTTTATAGCTTTGTAAATCAAATATTTTATTTGGAATCAAATTGTAGATAAAAAATAAATTTTATGTCAAAATTTTAAATAATAAATATTAATTCTATTAAAACTTAAATTTGTTGACTTGATTAAATTGAGAAATTTGCCAATCACATTGCCCTTTGTTTATGTATGACAGCAACATTGTTAAAATAATTAATTTTGAATGTCTTGATTGTTAAATGTTGAGAACAAATGTGCATGTTGCAATATGAATAATTGACTTTAGATTTGGTGTCCCATTCAATCAAATCAAACAAAGATTTTAGGGTCCTATTATGGTAAAAAATATAAAATATTGAACTTCTTAAAATATTTTAAATTTTCTTTTTCAGAAAGTACCAAAAACAATAAAATAACATATGGTATGCCATTTCCATTATATTTTTTAAATAATATTTCCATTCAAGTTGAACCAACGGAGAGTACTTCATTTATAAAATTCAAATTCAAAATTTTATCTAAGAATTATTGAATTTTTGTGGTGGTCTCGGGTTAGCTAGTTAAACCAACCATTAACACTATTCTAATCATTGTCTTTTTTTTCATTAATGATCCCTAGACAAAAAAAAAAAAACAAAACAAAAGAGTATGGGCTATCATGAAATTATCCCAAGTTGATGGCTCCCATGGCAATGCAATCAATGTCTTCTACATAACTTATAACTGAAGTTTGCTACAAAGGCAAACAATGCATAAAGGAGGCGGAAAAATAATCTGTTTTGGTCTTTCTATGATTCTAGTCTCTCTATGTTAAAATTTGAGATTTAATCGTTCTAATTTAGTATAATTTAATACTCTATTTCTATTGATCCAAATTGATAATATTGATAGTTGCCTCCGACATAATATTTTTTTAATTATTGTTTGATCATCTAGTTAGAGTCATACCAAATCCAATAAGCTCTGTTTAATTAAAAGTATTTTTACATGTCAATCAAATGCTTAAGATTGTTCTAAAAAGAATTCCAAACCAGTATTCTAACAGCATCAACTAATAGCGCTATCAATTTGGGCCTAGAGAGACTAAATTATGCCAAATTGGATAGATTAAATCTCTAGTATCAACATAATAAAGGGACTAAAACCATAATTCGACCGAATGTTTTGTTTACATATGTTTAAGAGAATAAAAGAAACAACTAACCAACAGTGAATGCAATGGGAAGTCACATCGTGCTCTCAAATAGAAAGCTCAAGTTCAAATCCTCGAGATGATACTATTAAGAGCAATGTTGTTTGAACTGGATTAGACCATCGGTTGGATTTTAAACTGATTGAGGGATCGATCCAAAAAATGACTTTGAATTGGTTAGACCAGAAATCAGTATGAATCAATTGAACCAATTAAAAATCAGTTAAATTGGTGGTTAAATCGGTTTTTTAAATTGGTTTGACCGGTGACTTGATCCTCGGTCTGGTAATAAAAATATTAGTTGAGAGCTTCACCAACCATAAAACGAGTATAAAAACACATTTGTCACTAAGAAAAAAGCAAAAAGCATGCAAAAAGATGTCCAAAGATGACAACTCTTTTTTTTTCCCCCACTTTTTGCCGTTCTTTGTTCTTATGTTCTAATGAGAGGTTTTGACTTTTTAAGTCTCCCCCCCAAAAAAAATGTAAAAGTAAACAAACCAAAGCTAAACATCAAAGAAAAACAGTAAGATTAAAATAGATTTTTAGTGCATTTGAAGTTCTGAAGAACAATTAAAGAAAGAGAGAAAAGGGGTGTAAAAAGATGACCCACCATTAGAGGCCATTAGTTCAGCCAATAGCAACCTATGGTTCATCAAAAATGGCCAAGCAAGTTAACCAACAACTTACGTTTCTAACAAAGATTCTGTCTTTGTCTCTCTCTCCTTTCATATTTGTCTCTCTTGAAAGTTAAGCTCACTTTTCTCTGCCAATGGACAAACACCAGCAACAGCAACAGCTGTTCTTAGCAAAGAGCACAAGACAGCGTTGTAATGAATGGTAAAAGTTTGATCTTTAGCTTTGTTTAATGCATACTGTTATTGGGTATTCAATGGATTGTTCACCTTTAATGTGTATTTTTTATGTAGGATTTTTCGAGATGTTCCAAGTGATATCACAGTGGAAGTAAATGGTGTATCTTTTGCTCTACACAAGGTAATTTATTGCTTTAATTTCATCAAATATAGATGGTTAATATGTATGTATGTATGAATGTATGTATGTATGTATGCATGTGTAGTTTCCTCTTGTTTCTCGAAGTGGGAGAATTCAGAAACTAGTTGCAGAGCATAGGGATTCCGATATGTTAAGAGTGGAGCTTGTTAACGTACCTGGAGGTGCCGAGTCGTTCGAGTTGGCTGCAAAGTTCTGTTATGGCATTAACTTTGAGATTACATCTTTCAATGTGGCTCAGCTTTATTGCGTTTCCGATTACCTCGAGATGACTGAGGAGTTTTCGAAGGATAATCTCGGGTCTCGTACTGAAGAGTATCTCGAGATTGTTGTTTGCAAGAACTTGGAGATGTGTGTTGAGGTTTTGCAGCAATGTGAGAGTCTGCTTCCTCTTGCGGATGAGTTGAAGATCATTAGCCGTTGCATTGATGCGATTGCCTCGAAGGCTTGTGCGGAGCAGATTGCGTCGAGCTTCTCGCGTTTAGAGTATAGCAGTTCGGGTAGGCTTCATATGAACAGGCAAACAAAATGTGAGGGAGATTGGTGGATAGAAGATCTTTCTGTTATTCGGATTGATTTGTATCAAAGACTCATTACGGCCATGAAATGCCGCGGTGTCCGTCCTGAAAGTATTGGTGCCTCCCTTGTGAATTTCGCGCAGAAGGAGCTGACAAAGAAATGCAGTTTGTGGAATCCATCGGGCCTTACGAAAGTTGATTTGGGTTCAACCGATCATGAACGGCTTGTGGTCGAGACAATCATTGGACTTTTACCTGTTGAGAAACTTGCTGTGCCTATCAGTTTCCTTTTCGGACTCCTCCGAAGTGCAGTGATGCTTGATTGCTCGATTTCTTGTAGGCTTGATCTAGAACGGAGGATCGGATCTCAGTTGGATATCGCAACTCTTGATGACATCTTGATCCCGTCTTTTCGACATTCAGGAGATGGGACCTTATTTGATGTCGATACAGTTCAAAGGATATTAGTAAACTTTTCCCAGCAAGATGACAGTGAAGGTGATATGGATGATGAGTCGGTTTTCGAATCTGATAGTCCTCGATCACCGTCCCAAACTGCATTGTTCAAAGTTGCAATACTAGTTGATAATTACTTAGCCGAAATTGCTCCTGATGCAAATCTCAAGCTTCCGAAGTTCTTGGGAATTGCAGAGACTTTACCAGAACACGCTCGTACTATCCACGACGGGCTATATCGAGCCATTGATATTTATCTAAAAGTATGTATGCCAATATTTTCCGATTTTGATAACCTGTTCAGGAAACTACCTGACCTTGTAATGATTGCATCGTGTTCAGGCTCATCCGAGTTTACCAGATGAAGACCGGAAGAGACTCTGCAAGCTGATTGATTTCCAAAAGCTCTCACAAGAAGCCGGTGCACATGCTGCACAGAATGAACGACTTCCGATCCAATCGATAGTCCAAGTTCTTTATTTCGAGCAATTAAGGCTAAGAAATGCTTTGTGCTGCTCTTATCCCGATGATGATCACAAGCCGGCAGTGCATCACCAGTCTTGGCGGATCAGCAGCGGTGCACTCAGTGCAGCAATGTCCCCAAGAGACAACTATGCATCTCTGAGGCGAGAAAACCGGGAGTTAAAACTTGAGCTTACTCGAATGCGGATGAGATTAAACGATCTAGAGAAAGAACATGTTTGCATGAAGAGGGATATGGTGAAGTCTCGTTCTCGTAGATTCATGAGGTCTTTCTCAAAGAAAATCGGTAAACTAAGCTTGTTTGGGCATAGTTCTTCGAGAGGATCAAGTTCCCCTTCAAGGCAATCATATAGAACTGATTCTAAGGTGATTGAGAGAACATGTGCAAGCACTGATTAGATGCTTAAAATGGGGGGGGGGGTTCCCCTTTCTTTGTTGAGCAAGGCCATGGTTTTGGTGACCTTTTATGTTGATGTTTTTCCATATTTTTCTTTAGACTGCAATGGGGTCCTTGTTAATCCCCAGATTTCAGCGGATCTTCCTCTTCTTCAATGGCTGTCTTCTTTCGTTTTTCTTTAGTAAAATACCTGTAAGAAAATGTTAAAGAAGCATATACTATACCCCCTTGTTTGTTCTTGTAATCTTTCAACCATGGCTGTAGAGCCCATTTTGTATGTTAAATTATGTCGGTCTTTCGATGTAAGAGATAAAATGTATCATGTTTTTCATGATTTCAAAACCCTGAAAGGCTTGCCATGGACATTCAAAGACACTGTTGGTACATTGATTTTGTACCCAAAGCTAAATGTAAGTACAAAAACTTGCAGAGAAACCATTTCCCGGGACCTATTGGTCCCATTAAATTCAGGACTAGTACTATTTTGACATGAATTTTGCTTATAAATCAATGAACTTGGTTCCAAAAAGACAAGTTTTACGGTTACCAAATGCTCAAGAGCGCAAGAAAAGGAAGTTTTCCAAGCTACAAGGAAAAAAGGAAACAATCTTCGATCTTACATTGAAAAGGGGGCATGGGGAACTAGTCGATAGACAAAGAAAGCACATATGTTACAGTTCTGAAAATTTTCACCAACATAACCTTATTGTGAAGAATCTTGCCAGCTTCTCTTATGGTCTCGATGCTTAAGCTGGTGATTTGGTATAGAAGCGGATACCGAATGCCAATCCCAAGATTAGGAGCGGAACAAGGAATTGGAGAAGCTTTACAACGAATTCCGAGGTCTTATCTTGCTCATAGTGAGGCTGGTTCGGAGGAGTGTACTTTGTCTTGGTGGGAATGGTTGATGCATCGATATCACCCACGTACAACCCATCCAACATTGCTCTAGCACTGCTGCTATGACCAACATCCTCGAAATCATCGGTAGCATCCTTCCCTGTGAAGCATACACCAAGCTAAAGTTATTTCCCTTTCTTCCATCTTCCGCAATAGTTCCGACGTTAGATTACACAGAACAAGCAGAAAAAAGTTACGATATTCGTCATACCACTTGCAGACAACAAGACTTCATCACCACCAGGATGGTCCTCCAAGAATTTAGTCACATTGTATACCTATTCAAATAATATTTCATGTTACTACAAGTTTAGGGACTGATTAATTATTACAGCCACCTAAAACACCATAGCCGAATTCCATAAAAAAAACATTCTTACATGCCAAGGAGTACTCAGTAAATTGAACATTATTACACACAAAATCACTGATCTCTCTTTTGTTAAAATTATTACCAACTAACAATACATTACATCCCACAGAATCCATTATAGAGAACAGAATCTGAACCGTCAATTCACCAATCTGAGTTAAATTATAGAGTAATCAAATAAAGAACAAGAGGATTCATCAGATCCATTAACACTCGAATCTTGCAACTTGAGAATTAAACTAAAATACCCCAACTTTTAGCATAATATAAGCAAAAAGAAACCATTTCTTTAACCAAGAAAAAGAAAACCCAACCCCAGATTGGTTCAAGGTTAAAATTAGATTATCAAATATAATCTAACAAAACCAAACAAACAAACAAAAAAAGATGGTACCTTGCCCCCAATGAGAAGCCAACAGTCTTTAGCATTGTTGTGTTGAGAAAACTCTGCTAAAGTATAGACCTTTCCTTCTCCACCCATTTTCATTTTTCTTTTTGCTTGTTGGAGGAAAAAAGAGCAGAGATTTGCTGATCTGACTGCTGTCGTGTGGTTGCCAGTGCCACTGTCCGTGTGTATTGGGTTTTGAACCCAGTAGAGAGGGGAGAGTGCAGTGAATTAGTGGGAAATATTTTGATTGGCTGGGTAATTTAGAGGTGTTGGGGTCGGGTATTAATTTAAAGATAAGAACTTGTTGAAACTATTTTTTATAAATAAATGGATTTTTAATGAGTTCTTTTTAATCAATTGAATTTAAATTGTTTGTTTGTAATTTTAAATTGGAGTTATGTAAAATAATTTATTAATAAAATGAATTCAAATTTTGTGTGATTGTAATTTTCTATACACAGTACATTTCTAATTTATAACTTTTATTCTAATTTCGTCACAAACTCTTTTTTTTTTTTTGAGACCCCACCAGAGTAAGATAAATGGAGACCATCTTATATCTCACTCTTTCAATCGTAGTTTGCGTTACAATTTCACCGTCATCAGTGCCATTGTTAATCTGATCCAATCTGTTAACTTACTCACCAATTTAAAATATTTATGTCTCCAAGACCTGTTAATCACCAATGAACCAAAAATCCCCCAAAATCCTACTAGGAATCTAATAGCCATCGCAATAAAAAACCAGAGGCTCAAACAATCCTTCACATCCTTCACTGCTCCTTTCAATACCGCCATTGTTAGGCGCCTTTGGTGGCTCATCTTCAGGACATTTGCGCAATGGTTCTCCGCACAGCCCCGGATTCCTTGAATATGAAGTAGCATTGAAACTTTGCAACTGAGTGCTTGAGGGAATTTTTCCAGACAAATTGTTGTTCGTCTGTTGGAGCTAAGTGCAACAAACAGCAAGGTTCAACAGAAAGCTTGTCGAGCAAGAATCGTGACTTGCGGCAGAAACGAAGCAGAAAAAAAATGAAACAAATTTAAAGCAAAGCTAAAATAGAGAGCATATGGATGAAAACTTGTTGAATTCATTCAAAAAACTGAAAATGGCATAAAGCCAATACATAAACAAGTTTACAACTTGACAAAACAGTAGGTTAACCTAATCACAACCTATTACCACTAAGCAACTTGGTAACTTGAGCTAATTGACTTGTACAAATAAACAAAGCTGATTTATCACCTCAATCACCATCAATTTTACATCAAACATAAACCTAACATAGTTGAAATACAACTAAGTTACATTACATCAACTTAAAATACAAAATAAAACAAAAACATGCTTGCTGGCTTGATGAACTAGTAGCTTCTGCATGTGATGGCCTCGACTGTTTTGGTTGCTGCATGCTGACCACTGCTTCAATACTCCTCCTTGGTTAGCATGTTGCAAACTCCCATCTTAGCTCTCAGATATTAAAACTTTGAAATACTGAGTGCCTTTGTTAAAATGTCAGCAATTTGCTCTTCAGAACTTGTAATACCTCCTACCCGTATTCGTCACCGAAATAGAGTATGAGACATTACCAGATTTTACTAATTTTTTTTTAAAACCGAGACCAATCCAACACAACTAATTCATTTCAAAATATTTTCGTGATAGATTTACCGTATTTATAAGATAATCTTATCACATACCAAAACCAAGATTTGTTAGCCATACCAATGGCTAACCATACATTCATTCCACATTAACATCTACTTTACTAGCTTATACATGCCATTGATTTCCAAAATAAAGTTTCTTTATATACCGAGATCTTGAGGTTGATAGTGTGATGTGTCTCCGACCAAATTCGACCTCCGAGCTCTTAACTCTACAAACAGGGGAAAAAGAAACAGGGTAAGCACTTTGTGCTTAGTAAGTTCATGCAACAGGAATTATACTTACCATACTTATACATCCATCATTTAATAACACAAGCACACATCCAATTCACATAAACATATACCTATCACATACAAACTCAACATCATACAAATTCATTACAAAGATAAATGATTGATGAGCTCATCAATTCCATGATTTCCACTTCCTTGTTATTTTTCTATATTTATCCCGTTGAACTACTTGGAATTTCGATGGATTTTCAGGGGTACACCTAAGTGTACAAAATCCGAGTCCGTCAATTCATATTCATGTGCGCACATTTCCATTTCAGAGAGCACACTCCCACGAACCTCATCCTTACAGCGGGATTACCAGTCCAGGCTAAATCCCCTGTAATATAAACTCATAGAGTATTGTCGGGATTATCAGTCCAGGCTAAATCCCCTGCAACGACAATTACTCTAATGAGCTTGGATCTGAATTACCAGTCCAGGCTAAATTCAGACCCTAATTCGGATTACCCGTCCGGGCTAAATCCATTTTCCACATATTCTTCGGGAGGGCTATATCAGGATAGGATCACCCGTCCGGGCTAGATCCTTTTTACCGTCAATTCCTTTTCAGAGATCCATCGAATTTTCCTTTCATTCAACCGGGATTTCTTCCCCTTTTTATCAAATATATCAACGTTTCATCAATTTTCATACAATGACATTCAAATCATATTCACATCAATAACAAACATTTCAAGCATTTAAGAATATAATTCAAGTTACACGAACTTACCTCGATACTTGTTCGTAAACAAAAATCTACTAATCCCGAACTTTTTCTTTTCCTCGATCTTGCTTCGTATTTGAATTTTCTGGATCTAAATAAATAAATTTAATCATTAATCTAATACATTTCATGTTCTTATGTAACATTCTCTATAATTCCATTATTATTTATAGTGCATTCAAAGCTGTCTCACTGAGTCACAGTCACTAAATTATTTATATCTTGAGCTACAGAACTCCAAATTAAGATCCGTTAATTTTCCCTGAAATTAGACTCACATATCTTCTTACCATAAGAATTTCAGAATTTTTGGTTTATCCAATAAGTACAGTTTATTCTTTAAAGTTTCCCCTATTTCACTGTATGACAGTTCTGACCCCTCTTCACTAAAAATTAATTATCTCATTGTACAGAATTCGGATGATGTTTTTGTTTCTTTCTTCTGAAAATATACTCATTAAGGCTTCTAACCATATAAATTATAACTCATAATCATTTTTGTACAATTTTTAATGATTTTCTAAAGTCAGAACAGGGGAACCCGAATTCATTCTGACCATGTCTCACAAAATCTATTATATCTCATGATTTACAATTCCGTTGCTTACACCGTTCCTTTTATAAGAAACTAAACTCGATAAGCTTTAATTTCATATTTTATTCATCCTCTAATTTGATTTCTAAAATTTTTGGTGATTTTTCAAAGTTAGACTACCGCTGCTGTCTAAACTGTTTTAGTGCATGGTGTTAATTACCATTTTTCCCCTAAACTTTCAACAATGATAATTTCGTCCCTGCTCAATTAACCTCTCAATTGAGCTGATTTTTCTCAATCAACACTTTACTATATCACTTTAAACTACCTTATAACCTTTGAAAATTAGAATTTCAGCACTAAACTTTAATTCCAAACTTTTTCACAATTAGGTCCTACAAATCAATTTCTATTGGAATTACCTAATAAAATCATCTCATAAACAAATTAAAGCTTCAATTTCATCCTATTTCATCATAAACTTCCAGCACATATTCATATCAACTTTCAAATTCATTCATAGAATCAAAAATTAATGAATTTAGTAATAGGACCTAGTTGTAAAAGTCTTAGAAACCCAAAAATTATAAGAAAAATGCAAGAATTAACTCACTTGGTGCAAAAATTATGAAAAACCAGCTTGAAGAAATCCTTAGGACGTTTTTGGCTGATGAGAGTGCAGAAAATATGAAGAGAATTCTAGATATTCCACTTAAGTCCCAACTTTTAAAGCAAAATTTGTAATATTCCAATTTTACCCTTAATTCTTCAATTCTCCTGATTTTTCTCAGCTTATGCCGCCCAAAATATCTCCTTTTGGGGTTATTTACAAATTATGTCCCTCCTCATTTAACAATTAAGCTATTTAATCCTTTTAATAACTTTTACACATTTTCAATTTAATCCTTTTCACTTAATTGACTACCCAAACATTAAAATTTTCTAACGAAATTTTAATACCATATTACTAACACTTCATAAATATTTATAAAAATATTTTTGACTCGGTTTTACGAGATTGGGGTCTCGATACCTTATTTTTATCCAATTCCTTCAATAATTTCTTTTTCTAACTAACCACTAAATCGGTAAAATTTTTCTATCGATAGTTTCATACGATTTTTCCTATCATATCAATATTCATGCAAAAATATTAAAATAAATTTCCCTTTAAATCAGACTTGTGGTTACGAAACCACTATTCCGATAACCTTGAATTTGGGTCATTACAGAACTGCAATGAACCAGTTTAATAATATGAGCTTGCTCCATTTCTCGAACTGCATGAAGCTTGATATTGAAATGCTTGGTCCTCCCATGAAAAACAGGGTTCTTTGCAATTGCAACAGCAGATTGGTTATCACACATTATCTCTGTTGCTTCATTTTGTTCATGGTTAACATCTTTCAAAGCCATATGGCTTGATTGACTGCTGCAGCAGCAGCCACATATTCTGCTTCTGCAGTCGACTGAGCCACTACTCCCTGCTTCTTTGAGCTCCAGCAAACTATAGCGGTGCCTAGGTTGAATGCATAACCTGTAGTGCTCTTCATGTCATCCAAAGAACCAGCCCAATCACTGTCACAATAGCCAACCAGCTTCAAGTTCTCAGCCTTGGTAAACTGCATTCCATAGGACAAGGTTCCCTTGATGTATCTTAGAACTCTTTTTGCAGCTCTAATGTGACTTTCATTTGAACAATGCATGAACCTCGAGAGTAGGCTTACAACATACATTATGTCAGGTCTAGTAGCAGTCAAATACAGCAAACATCCAACTAGACTTCAATAGGTTGTTTCACAAACCTTTTCATGCTTATCTTGGCTCAATAGCTTTTCTCCAATAGCAACCGGTGTGCTGGTTGCTTTGCAATTCTCCATTGAGAATTTGCTGAGAACCTTCATAGCAAAGGTCTTTTGACTTAGCCAAATTCCTGTTTCAGTTTGAGTTACTTCCATACCTAAGAAATAAGACATCAATCCCAAGTCTGACATCTTAAAGTGCTGTTGCATTTTGGCTTTAAAGCTGCTTAGCATCTCTCGATCTCCTCCTGTCACCAATAAGTCATCGACATATATTGAGACAATAAGCTGAGTTTCAGCACTAATCGATTTAACATACAGAGTTGGTTCGCTGAGACTTCTTTCAAATCCCAGACTGGTCAGATAACCATCTATTCTGTTATACTAGGCCCTTGGAGCCTATTTCAAGCCATACAAGGCTTTGTTGAGCTTGTACACCATTTCTTCCTTGCCAGGTACCTTGAAGCCTCGAGGTTGCTCCACATAAATCTCCTCTTCAAGGAATCCATTGAGAAATGCTGATTTTACATCAAGTTGGTGTATCAACCACTGCTTTTGTGTTGCTAAAGCAATTAGCAGTTTGATGGTGTCTAGCCTGGCCACTAGTGCAAAGGTTTCCAGGTAGTCTGATCCATACCTTTGACTAAACCCTTTCACAACCAGTCTAGCCTTTAACTTGTTTAGGCTACCATCAGCATTGTTCTTAACTCGATAAACCGATTTAACACCAATAATTTTCCTATTTGCTAGTATTTCAACCAGACTCCAGGTCTGATTCTTTTCAATCATCCTAATTTCTTTAATCATTGTTTGCTTCCAGCCTTCCTAGCTTTCTGCTTCTTCAAAGCAACTTGGTTCAACAGTAGCCACTTGTGCTCTTTCATAGACATCAGCCAGTGATCGAGTGCCTCTGATTGGAACATCATCTACATCCATTTCAGATATGTTTTCATTATTTTCAACTTGGTCCAATGCCAGGTCTTCAGCCACTGCCTCTGGTTCAGCCTTCTCCCAATTTCAGCATCCTTTTTTATTGAACACAACATCTCTGCTCACCAGAATTTTGTTTGTACCAGGTTCTACAATTCTATAGCCCTTTTTAACCATGTTGTAGCCAATTAGAATCCCCGCTTGAGCCATTTTATCTAGCTTGCTTCTCTTCTCAGCTAGAACTTGAGTGTAGCATAAACAACCAAAAGTTCTGAGATGAGCCAGTGATTGCTTGAACCCAAACCAGGCTTCAAATGGAGTCTTCTGAGCTAGAGCCTTGGTTGGGAGCCTGTTTTGGAGGTAAGCTACTGTATTAACTGCTTCAGCCTACAAAGTTTTTGTAACAGCCCGATTTTGGGCCTAGTCGGAACAGTGGTTTCGGGACCACAAATCTGACAAGTAAAAATTTATTTTTCTTATATTTTTATGGTCTATGATTTCACGGAATGATTTTGTAAAAATTTCGTTCGAAAATTTCGACGTTTGGGCACTCAATTTAGTCAAAAGGACTAAATTGTAAAAAGTGCAAAAGTTGAGTTCTACAAGTTAGAGGTGTCTAATTATTATGAAATTTTAAATTGGAGGTCCTTAAATGGTAATTAGACTATTGATTATTTATGGACAAAAATAAACATGGTTAGTAAGTAAGCTATTTAAGGGCATTTTGGTAAAATGCCTTAATTAATGAATAAAGACAAAATAACATGAAATAAATTATCATCTTCTTCAATTCTTTTCTTCATGGCCGTATGTAGCAAGGGAACACCATGGCTAGGGTTTGTTCATCTTCCAAGCTTCATGGTAAGTCCGTTCTAGCCCCATTTTTCTTGTTCTTTGTATTTTTCGAATCCCGATAACTTGCTTAAGCTATCTCTACCATTAATTCGAGCTAGAATTTATGTTTGAAAAATTACCCATAGATGAAAAGTGTGAATTTTGATGTTTCATGATAGAATATGAAGCTTAGAATTATGTTAAGCAAATTTTGCTAAGCGATTTTGAGTGAAAACGAGTAAAACGACATAATCGATAAAAATACTAAATGTTCATAAGTAAGTGTTAGAGTTGGAATTTGATGTTTCTATAGAAGGGAAAAATGTTCAGCATGTCATAATACATAAGAATAAGGGATGAAGTTTAATTTACGAGCTTTGGGGCAAAAGTGTAAATATGTAAAAGTTTAGGGGCAAAATTATAATTTTACCAAAGTTTGAGTCAAGGACTGTTTTGATAAATGTGAGTACTAAATAAGTCAAATATGTTATTATAGATCAAGAAAGAAGTGGAATCGACCTTGACCGGAGAAAAGGAAAGATTAAAGACTAAATTGCTAAATTTTTGTATTGTTGCATCAAAATAAGTTATGTGTAAATAATAGTTATATTTTTATAAATTGTGAATTATATTTGATATGTGAATTAATATTGAATGTGGAAGGAAAATTATTCATGAATTATTCAAGTGATAAAGTGTTTAAAATAAAGTGTTAAGTGTAAATTCCCGGTTGAACTTAGGAATAGAAGTGGATACAAGTGACATGTCACTAGAGACCAGTGTTACAGTGTTACAGTGTTACAGTGAGTCCCTGGTGCTGGGTGATCTAGCATGTGTTGCAGACACCTGACAGCTTGTGTGAGCAGGCCCGTGGACATTTTCAGTGTTATTGATCAGTGGTAGCTTCGGCTACGTATCAGTGGTAGCTTCGGCTACATATCAGTGGTAGCTTCGGCTACGTATTAGTGGTAGCTTTGGCTACATATCAGTGTGGCACTTATGTGCTAATTCTCTACGTATCCATGTATATTCCGAGTGTTCAACGGGAAATTGACTAAGTGTAATTGAATAATGAATATAGGTGTGGAACTGAATTGAATATCGACTTAGAAATGGAAAAATGAATTTTGAATTGAATTGTGATTGAAAGTGAAAAAGTGAAATTATGAAAGAGTACATTTAGCAACAAAACAGTTTAGACAGCAACAATTGTGTGACTTTGAAAAATCACCAAAAATGGTGGAAATTTAATTAGAGGCTGAATAATATATGAAATTGAATCTTAATGAGTCTATTTTCACATAAAAGAAATAGAAAACAGCAAAAGAGTTATATATTTTGAGATATTTGAAGTTTAATTAGACCGAGTTAGAATGAGTTTGGAATCCCCTGTTTTGACTTTGGAAAATTGTAAAAAATTGTACAAAAATAATTATGGGATAAAGTTTATATGTTTAGAATTATCAGTGAATCTATTTTTAGGAGAAACAAATGGAAACTATATCCGAATTCTGTACAGTGAGATAATTAATTTTTAGTGAAGAGAGGTTAGAACTGTCAAATAGTGAAACAGGGGAAACTTTAAAGAATAAACTGTACTATTTGGATAAACCAAAAATTATGAAAATTTTATGGTAAGAATATATGTGAATCTAGTTTCGGAGAAAATTTACGGATCTTAATTTGGAGTTCTGTAGCTCCGGGTAAAAATAATTTAGTGACTGTGACTCGAATAGACAGCTTTGAATATACATGTTAGTGAATAGTGAAATTATAGTTAATGTTGTTTAAATGTGATATACACATAAAGGATGTGGAATGGAGAGGAGGAGGAGGACAATAAAATGTAGGAAATAATTGTGTATAATGGTCATATGCCCGATTATAATCGGTAAATGTTAAATTGAATGGTAAATACGTATTGGTACCGAAGGAACTATTGCGGTTTTGAAACGCAATTGACCAAATGTATAAGAAATTTAGTCTTGATATATATATATATGATAATAATGATATATGGATGATTATATCATTGAGTTGTATTGATTAATTCGGTTTATGTGATGGAAATGTCAAGAACATTTGTCTTTGATATGTGATGATCATTGTTTAAGCTCATATGGGAAAATAAAGTTTCATAGTATGAGAGTGTGGTATTGAAATATATATATTGGGTTGAGAAATTAATTTGAATTGTGAACACGAAATATTGTGAATTGAATAAAATGGAAATGGAGCTTTGAATTACATAAGTAAGTATCGGGTCTCGTAGGCCCTATTTGTTATGAATATAATATTTTGAGGATATGTTATAAAAAATTATAAAAGCATGTTAAAAATTTGAAGAGTTTAAATTTGAAAGAAATTTTGTAACTCGGTTTAATACGCTTACATGTGTAAGTGTTTTAGTAATGCCTCATACCCTATTCCGGAGTTGAATACGGGTAAGGGGTGTTACAGTTTTAGGCAAGTTCTTCTCAAACAAGAGACATCTTGCCATGTTCATCAAGCTTCTGTTTTTCCTTTCACTGACCCCATTCTGTTGGGGTGTATACACATTAGTCAGCTGGTGTTTGATGCCTGCTTCTTCACAATAGGCTTGGAACTGAGCTGAGGTATACTCAGTTCCATTATCTGACCTCAGTGCTCTAAGTTTGCAACCAGACTCAGTTTCAGTAGCAGCTTTATACTTCAAGAACACAGATGTAACTTCTGATTTCTTCTTTAGAAAATAAATCCAGCAGTTTCTTGTAAAGTCATCAATAAAAAGAATAAAGTCCCTGCTTCCTTTGAGAGACTCGGTCTTCATTGGTCCACACACATCAGTGTGCACAAGCTACAGCTTCTCTGATGCTCTCCATGTTGTGCTTGTAGGAAATGGCAATCTTGCCAATTTTCCTTGTTGACATATTTCACAAAGCTCATCATTCTTTACTGAATCAATGAAGTTTTCAGCAAGCCCTTCATTGGCCATCCGAGCTATGGACTTGTAGTTTGCATGTCCAAGCCTTTGGTGCCAGAGTCTGGAGTCATCAGTGGAGGCTATGCAGGCTGAATGCAGGTCATTTGGCCAGTCTACTTCAAAACATTTGTCAGTCATAGTGACTGTTATGAGATTTGATCCACTTGGATCAGAAATTTGACATTCTTTCTGCTTGAACACTACTGAGTGACCTTTCTCAAGTAGTTGAGTTATACTAAGAAGGTTCCTATCGATTTCAGGTACTAAAAGTACATTTGAAATGATTTTGCCACCTGTAGGAGTATGAATCAGCACATCTCCTCTTCCTTCAGCATTTATGAACTGACCATTTCCAATTTTTACCTTGGTTTTACAGGTACTGTCCAAGGTCTTGAAGATGGTTGCATCTGGTGACATGTGGTTTGTGCATCCACTATCTAAAAGCCAGTCTTTTGACCCCTTCTTTTGATTTGATGCACATGACACAGCAAAAACATGTTTTTCTTGATCACTGCTCTCTTCAGCTACTCGAGCTTCTGCTTTTTGTTGATGAAATTGATTCTGTCTTAGTTTGCTTCTATTTTTGCAAACCTTTTCAACATGACCCTTTTTCTTGCAGTGTTGGCATACTGCATCTGGTCTAAACCAGCATCTGTCTTCTGGATGACCAGCTCTTTTGCAATGTCTGCAGAGTTGATCACTGCTCTTAGCAGCATCAGGCTTAGACCTACTTTTCCACAGCCTTTTGTGTAATGGCCCAAATTTAAAATTATCGGAATAGTGGTTTCGTAACCACAAATCTGATTTAAAGAGAAATTTATTTTAATATTTTTACACGAATATTGATATGATAGGAAAAATCGTATGAAAATATCGATAGAAAAATTTTACTGATTAAGTGGTTAGTTAGAAAAAGAAATTATTGAAGGAATTAGGTAAAAATAAGATATCGAGACTTCGATCTCTTAAAACCGAGTCAAAAATATTTTTATAAATATTTATGAAGTGTTAGTAATATGGTAGTAAAATTTAGTTAAAAAATATTAATGTTTGGGTAGTCAATTAAGTGAAAAGGACTAAATTGAAAAAAATGTAAAAGTTACTAGAGGGATTAAATAACTCAATTGTGAAATGAGGAGGGACATAAATTGCAAATAAACCCAAAAGGAGATATTTTGGGCGGCATACGCTGAGAAAAATCAAGAGAATTGAAGAAATAAGGGTAAAATTGGAATATTACAAAATTTGCTTTAAAAGTTAGGACTAAAGTGGAATTATCTAGATTTCTCTTTAATTTTCTGCACTCTCATCAGCCAAAAACGTCCTAAGGGTTTCTTCAAGCTGGTTTTTCATAATTTTTGCACCAAGTGAGTTAATTCTTGCCTTTTTCTTGTAATTTTTGCTTTTCTAAGACTTTTACAACTAGGTCCTATTACTTAATTCATTAGTTTTTGATTTTATGAATGATATTGAAAGTTGATATGAATATGTGCTGGAAGTTTATGAGGAAATAGGATGAAATTGATGCTTTAATTTGTTTATGAGATGATTTTATTAGGTAATTCCAATAGAAATTGATTTGTAGGACCTAATTGTGAAAAAGTTTGGAATTAAAGTTTAGTGCTGAAATTCTGATTTCCAAAGGTTATAAGGTAGTTTAAAGTGATATAATAAAGTGTTGATTGAGAAAAATCAGCTCAATTGAGAGGTTAATTGAGCAGGGACGAAATTATCATTGTTGAAAGTTTAGGGGAAAAATGGTAATTAACACCATGCACTAAAACAGTTTTGGACAGCAGCAGTACTCTAAATTTGAAAAATCACCAAAAAATGTAGAGATCGAATTAGAGGATGAATAAAATATGAAATTAAAGCTTATTGAGTCTAGTTTCTTATAAAAGAAACGGTGTAAGCAATGTAATTGTAAATCATGAGATATAATAGATTTTGTGAGACAAGGTCAGAATGAATTCGGGTTCCCCTGTTCTGAATTTGGAAAATCATTAAAAATTGTACAAAAATGATTATGAGTTATAATTTATATGCTTAGAATCCTTAATGAGTCTATTTTCTGAGGAAATAAAGGGAAGCATCATCCTAATTCTGTACAGTGAGATAATTAATTTTTAGTGAAGAGGGGTCAGAACTGTCATATAGTGAAACAGGGTAAATTTTAAAGAATAAACTTTACTTATTGGATAAACCAAAAATTCTGAATTTTTTATGGTAATAATATATGTGAGTCTAGTTTCAGGTAAAATTAACGGATCTTAATTTGGAGTTCTGTAGCTCAAGATATAAATAATTTAGTGACTGTGACTCAGTGAGGCAGCTTTGAATGCACTATAAATAATAATGGAATTGTAGAGAAAGTTACATATGAACATGAAATGTATTAGATTAATAATTAAATTTATTTATTTAGATCCAGAAAATTCAAATACGAGGCAAGATCGAGAAAAATAAAAAGTTCGGGATTAGTAGATTTTTGTTTACGAACAATTGTCGAGGTAAGTTCATGTAACTTGAATTATATTCATAAATGCTTGAAATGTTTGTTATTGATGTGAATATGATTTGGATGTTTAATGTATGATAATTGATGAAGTATTGATATTCTTGATGAAAAGAGGGAATAAATCCCGGTTGAATGAAAGGAAAAATTCGATGGATCTCTGAAAAAGGAATTGACGGTAAAAAGGATCTAGCCCGGACGGGTGATCCTATCCTGATATAGCCCTCCCGAAGAATATGTGGAAAATGGATTTAGCCCGGACGGGTAATCCGAATTAGGGTCTGAATTTAGCCTGGACTGGTAATTCAGATCCAAGCTCATTAGAGTAATTGTCGTTGCAGGGGATTTAGCCTGGACTGGTAATCCCGACAATACTCTGTGAGTTTATATTACAGGGGATTTAGCCTGGACTGGTAATCCCGCTGTAAGGATGAGGTTCGCGGGAGTGTGCTCTCTGAAATGGAAATGTGCGCACATGAATATGAATTGATGGACCCGGATTTGTACACTAAAGTGTACCTCTGAAAATCCATCGAAATTCCAAGTAATTCAACGGGATAAATATGGAAAAATAACAAGGAAATGAAAATCATGGAATTGATGAGCTCATCAATCATTTATCTTTGTAATGAATTTGCATGAGGTTGAGTTTGTATGTGATAGGTATATGTTTATGTGAATTGGATGTGTGCTTGTGTTATTAAATGATGGATGTATAAGTATGGTAAGTATAATTCCTGTTGCATGAACTTACTAAGCACAAAGTGCTTACACTGTTTTTTTTCCCCTGTTTGTAGAGTTAAGAGCTCGGAGGTCGGATTTGGTCGGAGACACATCACACTATCAATCTCGAGATCTCTGTACATAAAGGAACTTTATTTTGAAAATCAATGGCATGTATAAGCTAGTAAATTAGATGTTAATGTGAAATGAATTTATGGTTAGCCATTGGTATGGCTAACAAATTTTGGTTTTGGTATGTGATGAAATTATCTTATGAATATGATAAATCTATCTTGAAAAAAAAATTCGGTAAAATCTGGTAATGCCTCATACTATATTTCGGCGACGAATACGGGTAGGGGGTATTACATTTGTTGGTATCAGAGCTACAGTTTAGCCGATTCTCGGACCGACGTAGCAAATATGAGATTAGCTATACATTCCATTTAAATTATTATTGATAGTGTGATATCTCCTGACCATTTAAAATGTGATTTTCTTATAGTATATGTCTGCCGACCGAGCTCAACCCGAGGAAGCCGGGAGTCATGCTCCGGCTTCAGAACAAAGAGAAGTTGAAGCTACTAGTAGTAGAACGTCCGAGACAAAGGACCAAAGTGAAGAGGCTAAAATGGCCTTCTACCAAATGATGAATGAATGGTTTGCCCAGTATATAAGAACTAACCCTGTAATGCAGCAAGCTCAAGCTGCTCCTCCTCCTCCTCCACTGGTTCCCGAGATTCCACAGGGTACAGGTACTGAATCTATCAGAAAAGGGAAAGCTCCGGTTGATAAAATCAGAAAATATGGGGCAGAAGAATTCAGAGCTGCAGTTGATGATGATCCCGAACGGGCTGAGTTTTGGTTAGAGAATACTATTCGGGTTTTGGAGGAATTATCTTGCACACCAGAAGAGTGTCTGAAATGTGCAGTATCATTGCTAAAAGATACAGCTTACCACTGGTGGAACACTAAAGCTTCGGTGGTTCCAAAAGAAGAAATTACTTGGGAGTTCTTTCAGAATAAATTTAAAAAGAAATATATCAGCCAGAGGTTCCTTGATCAGAAGAGAAAAGAATTTCTTGAGCTGAAACAGGGCAACAGATCGGTATCTGAGTATGAAAGAGAATTTGTCCGATTGAGTAAATATGCTCGAGAATGGGTACAGTCAGAGGCTGAAATGTGCAAACGTTTCGAAGAAGGGCTGAATGAAGAAATTAAGTTACTGATCGAAATTCTTGAAATTCAAGAGTTTGCTATATTGGCAGAGCGAGCTTATAAAGCAGAAGAATTAAGTAAAGAAAAGAAACAAGCTGAAAGAGAAGCTCGGGTTTTCAGTAAAAGATCAATGGAAAAATCCCAGTTTTCTGCTTCAAAGAAATTGAAGAAATACCAGGATCGTTCTACCTCAGTTACTGGGTATTTGGGTAGAGAGCGAGGTTTTCAACGTACTAATCCAAGACCTTCCACTCCATCAGTGACCAGTGTTGGCAGTGTTGGCACCCCTAAGCCGAGATGTCAGTACTGTAATAAACTTCATTTTGGTGAATGCCGATCAAAGAGCGGGTCTTGTTACCGATGTGGTTCTTTCGATCATTTCCTCAGAGATTCTCCAGAAAGAGGTGAAAAAGAAGTTGAACAGACATCGAGGCCGAGTAATCCAGTTTCGAGGGGTAGACCACCTCGACCATTTGGTGATGTCAGTAGTAGTCGAGGAACTACGAAAGATACTGCAGGCAGGCCTAAGGCACGAGCACCTGCTAGGACATATGCCATTCGTGCTAGAGAAGAGGCCTCAGTACATGATGTTATTACTGGTACATTTTCTTTACTTGATACTGATATAACTGCATTGATTGATCCTGGTTCTACGCATTCATATATATGTGTTAAACTTGCACTTGTTAAAAATTTATCTATTGAACCTACTGAATTTGTGGTTACAGTCTCGAACCCCCTGGGCCAGTCTGTGTTAGTGGATAAAATTTGTAAAAATTGTCCACTGATGGTAAGAGGTTATTGTTTCTCGGCTGACTTGATGTTACTCCCTTTTGATGAGTTCGATGTGATATTGGGTATGGATTGGCTAACTCAGCATGATGCAGTAGTAAATTGTAAACAGAAATATATTGTTCTGAAGTGTCCGAATGGAGAATTACTTCGGGTTAAATCTGAACAGACAGAGGAATTATCTAATGTGATTTCAGTGATGATAGCTCAGAGGTGTATCAGAAAAGGGTGTGATGCTTATTTGGCATATGTGTTAGACACTAAGGTATCCGAGTCAAAGATACAGGCAGTTCCAGTTGTATGTGAATTTTCTGATGTATTTCCAGAGGAATTACCGGGGTTGCCACCAGAAAGAGAAGTAGAATTTTCTGTAGATCTGATTCCGGGAACTACTCCGATCTCTATAGCTCCGTATCGTATGGCTCCTACGGAATTAAAGGAGTTAAAGACACAGTTGCAAGAACTTGTTGACAGGGGTTTTGTCCGACCGAGTCATTCACCTTGGGGTGCTCCGGTTTTATTTGTAAAAAAGAAAGACGGGTCTTTGAGATTGTGTATCGACTGCCGACAGCTTAACAAAGTCACTATAAAGAATAAGTACCCATTGCCTCGGATTGATGATCTGTTTGACCAGTTGAAGGGTGCCACTATATTTTCAAAGATTGATCTCTGATCGGGCTACTATCAGTTACGGGTAAAGGAGTCAGATGTACCGAAGACAGCTTTTAGAACCAGGTATGGGCATTACGAGTTTATGGTTATGCCGTTTGGGCTGACTAATGCACCTGCAGTATTTATGGACCTGATGAATCAGATATTCAGACCGTATTTAGACAGGTTTGTGGTAGTTTTTATTGATGATATCCTGGTCTATTCCCGAGATGAAAATAAACATGCAGAACATTTGAGAATTGTGTTGCAAACCCTGCGAGAAAAGCAGCTATATGCTAAATTCAGTAAATGTGAATTTTGGCTTCGAGAAGTGGGTTTTCTTGGACATATTGTATCCGCAGAAGGCATCAAAGTAGATCCGAGTAAAATTTCAGCTATTGTCAATTGGAGTCCACCGAAAAATGTATCTGAAATTAGAAGTTTCTTAGGTTTAGCTAGTTATTATCGGAGATTTGTACAGGGGTTCTCTATGATAGCTTCTCCGATGACCCGTTTATTACAGAAAGATGTTAAATTCGAGTGGACTGATGAATGCCAGCAGAGTTTCGACCGATTGAAAGATTTGTTGACGAAAGCACCTGTGTTGGTACAACCTGAATCGGGTAAAGAATTTATTATTTATAGTGATGCATCATTAAATGATTTAGGTTGTGTTTTGATGAAAGAAGGTAAAGTTATAGCCTATGCTTCGAGACAACTTAAGCCACATGAAAGAAATTACCCGGTGCATGATCTTGAATTAGATGCTATTGTATTTGCATTAAAAATATGGCGGCGTTATTTGTATGGTGAAAAATGTCATATTTATACTGATTATAAAAGCCTGAAATATTTGATGACACAGAAAGATTTGAATTTGAGACAACGCAAGTGGCTTGAACTGATAAAAGACTATGATTTAGTTATTGATTATCATCCGGGTAAGGCTAATGTTGTAGCTGATGCTCTGAGTCGAAAATTTTTGTTTGCTTTACGAGCTATGAATGCCCGATTATCTTTGGTTGATGATGGTTCAGTTGTAGCTGAGTTGAGAGTTAAACCGACATTTCTACAACAAATATATGAAGCTTAGAAAAATGATGAGAAGCTACAGGTTAAACGGATGCAATGTGAGTCAGGTGATGATTCAGAATTTCAGATTGGGACTAATGGTTGTTTATTATTCAGAGGCAAAATATGTGTATCAAAGAATTCAGAGCTTGTACAGAAGATTTTACACGAGGCACACAGTGGTATTATGTCCGTACATCCGGGAGGTAATAAAATGTATAATGATTTGAAGAAAATGTACTGGTGGCCAGGTATGAAACGTGATATTTCTAAGTTTGTATCAAGATGTCTGATATGTCAACAGGTCAAAGCTGAACATCAGGTACCTTCGGGATTGCTCCAGCCAATTACTATACCGGAATGGAAATGGGAAAGAATTACTATGGATTTTGTGTCAGGATTACCATTGTCACCGAAAAAGAAAGATGCCATTTGGGTGATCGTTGATCGATTAACAAAATCAGCACATTTTATCTCGGTACGTATGGATTATTCTCTAGATAAATTGGCTGAACTGTATATGTCTGAGATTGTCAGGCTAAATGGAGTGCCAATCTCCATTATATCAGATAGAGATCCCCGATTTACATCTCGTTTCTGGGACAAATTATAAGAAGCCTTGGGTACTCAATTGTATTTCAGCACTGCATTTCATCCTCAGACAGATGACCAATCTGAGCGTGTAATTCAGGTACTGGAAGATATGCTCCGATGTTGTATATTAGAGTTTGAAGGTAATTGGGAGAGGCATCTACCTTTGATTGAATTTGCTTATAATAATAGTTGTCAGTCCAGTATTAAAATGGCTCCATATGAAGCTTTGTATGGTAGAAAATGTAGAACACCATTATATTGGACAGGGCTCAATGAAAAGAAGATACATGGGGTTGATTTAATCCGGGAAACAGAAGAAAAAGTCAAGGTGATTCGAGATAGTCTAAAAGCAGCTTCCGATCGTCAGAAGTCATATGTTGATCTTAAACGAAAAGAGATTGAATTTCAGGTGGGTGATAAGGTATTCTTAAAAGTTTCTCCTTGGAAGAAAGTTCTCAGGTTCGGTCGAACGGGTAAATTGAGTCCAAGATTCATCGGGCCATATGAAATCATAGAAAGAATTGGACCAGTCGCTTATCGATTGGCGTTACCACCGGAACTCGATAGAATTCATAATGTTTTTCATGTGTCTATGCTACGACGGTATCGATCAGATCCTTCACATGTTATTTCTCCGACAGAAGTGGAGATTCAGTCGGATACGACTTACAACGAAGAACCGGTCAAGATATTGGCACGAGAAACAAAGGAGCTTAGAAATAAAAAGATAAATTTGGTGAAAGTATTATGGCAAAAGCACGGGATTGAGGAAACGACATGGGAACCGGAGGAGGCAATGAGGAAACAATACCCGAATCTCTTTACTGGTAAGATTTTCGAGGACGAAAATCCTTAAAGGGGGAGAGAGTTGTAATGGCCCAAATTCAAAATTATCGGAATAGTGGTTTCGTAACCACAAATCTGATTTAAAGAGAAATTTATTTTAATATTTTTGCATGAATATTGATATGATAGGAAAAATCGTATGAAAATATCGATAGAAAAATTTTACTAATTAAGTGGTTAGTTAGAAAAAGAAATTATTGAAGGAATTAGGTAAAAATAAGATATCGAGACTTCGATCTCGTAAAACCGAGTCAAAAATATTTTTATAAATATTTATGAAGTGTTAGTAATATGGTATTAAAATTTAGTTAGAAAATATTAATGTTTGAGTAGTCAATTAAGTGAAAAGGACTAAATTGAAAAAAATGTAAAAGTTACTAGAGGGATTAAATAGCTCAATTGTGAAATGAGGAGGGACATAAATTGCAAATAACCCCAAAAGGAGATATTTTGGGCGGCATATGCTGAGAAAAATCAAGAGAATTGAAGAAATAAGGGTAAAATTGGAATATTACAAAATTTGCTTTAAAAGTTAGGACTAAAGTGGAATTATCTAGATTTCTCTTTAATTTTCTGCACTCTCATCAGAAAAAAACGTCCTAAGGGTTTCTTCAAGCTGTTTTTTCATAATTTTTGCACCAAGTGAGTTAATTCTTGCCTTTTTCTTGTAATTTTTGCGTTTCTAAGACTTTTACAACTAGGTCCTATTACTTAATTCATTAGTTTTTGATTTTATGAATGATATTGAAAGTTGATATGAATATGTGCTGGAAGTTTATGAGGAAATAGGATGAAATTGATGCTTTAATTTGTTTATGAGATGATTTTATTAGGTGATTCCAATAGAAATTGATTTGTAGGACCTAATTGTGAAAAAGTTTGGAATTAAAGTTTAGTGCTGAAATTCTGATTTCCAAAGGTTATAAGGTAGTTTAAAGTGATATAATAAAGTGTTGATTGAGAAAAATCAGCTCAATTGAGAGGTTAATTGAGTAGGGACGAAATTATCATTGTTGAAAGTTTAGGGGAAAAATGGTAATTAACACCATGCACTAAAACAGTTTTGGACAGCAGCAGTACTCTAACTTTGAAAAATCACCAAAAATTTTAGAGATCGAATTAGAGGATGAATAAAATATGAAATTAAAGCTTATTGAGTCTAGTTTCTTATAAAAGAAACGGTGTAAGCAATGTAATTGTAAATCATGAGATATAATAGATTTTGTGAGACAAGGTCAGAATGAATTCGGGTTCCCCTGTTCTGAATTTATAAAATCATTAAAAATTGTAAAAAAATTATTATGAGTTATAATTTATATGCTTAGAATCTTTAATGAGTCTATTTTCTGAGGAAATAAAGGGAAGCATCATCCTAATTCTGTACAGTGAGATAATTAATTTTTACTGAGGAGGGGTCAGAACTGTCATACAGTGAAATAGGGGAAACTTTAAAGAATAAACTGTACTTATTGGCTAAACCAAAAATTCTGAATTTTTTATGGTAATAATATATGTGAGTCTAATTTCAAGGAAAATTAACGGATCTTAATTTGGAGTTCTGTAGCTCAAGATATAAATAATTTAGTGACTGTGACTCAGTGAGGCAGCTTTGAATGCACTATAAATAATAATGGAATTGTAGAGAAAGTTACATATGAACATGAAATGTATTAGATTAATGATTAAATTTATTTATTTAGATCCGGAAAATTCAAATACGAAGCAAGATCGAGGAAAATAAAAAGTTCGAGATTAGTAGATTTTTGTTTACGAACAATTGTCGAGGTAAGTTCATGTAACTTGAATTATATTCATAAATGCTTGAAATGTTTGTTATTGATGTGAATATGATTTGGATGTTTAATGTATGATAATTGATGAAGTATTGATATTCTTGATGAAAAGAGGAAATAAATCCCGGTTGAATGAAAGGAAAAATTCGATGGATCTCTGAAAAAGGAATTGACGGTAAAAAGGATCTAGCCCGGACGGGTGATCCTATCCTAATATAGCCCTCCCGAAGAATATGTGGAAAATGGATTTAGCCCGGACGGGTAATCCGAATTAGGGTCTGAATTTAGCCTGGACTGGTAATTCAGATCCAAGCTCATTAGCGTAATTGTCGTTGCAGGGGATTTAGCCTGGACTGGTAATCCCGACAATACTCTATGAGTTTATATTACAGGGGATTTAGCCTGGACTGGTAATCCCGCTGTAAGGATGAGGTTCGCGGGAGTGTGCTCTCTGAAATGGAAATGTGCGCACATGAATATGAATTGACGGACCCGGATTTGTACACTAAAGTGTACCTCTGAAAATCCATCGAAATTCCAAGTAATTCAACGGGATAAATATGGAAAAATAACAAGGAAATGAAAATCATGGAATTGATGAGCTCATCAATCATTTATCTTTGTAATGAATTTGCATGAGGTTGAGTTTGTATGTGATAGGTATATGTTTATGTGAATTGGATGTGTGCTTGTGTTATTAAATGATGGATGTATAAGTATGGTAAGTATAATTCCTATTGCATGAACTTACTAAGCACAAAGTGCTTACCCTGTTTCTTTTTCCCCTATTTGTAGAGTTAAGAGCTCGGAGGTCGGATTTGGTCGGAGACACCTCACACTATCAATCTCGAGATCTCGGTATATAAAGGAACTTTATTTTGGAAATCAATGGCATGTATAAGCTAGTAAATTAGATGTTAATGTGAAATGAATTTATGGTTAGCCATTGGTATGGCTAACAAATTTTGGTTTTGGTATGTGATGAAATTATCTTATGAATATGATAAATCTATCTTGAAAAAAAAATTCGGTAAAATCTGGTAATGCCTCATACTATATTTCGGCGACGAATACGGGTAGGGGGTATTACATTTTGCCTTTATGAGCATTGAAGCTCGAGGCCTCTTTTGTTTTGGCTTGAAAAGCCTCTTCCTGGTACTCCTCTTGACTACTGGCTCTTTTTTGCTCTTGTGCTTACAAGGCATTGATTAGCTCAGTTAAGGAGATAGTTGTCAAGTCCCTTGAGTCTTCGAGAGAAGAAATTTTGGATTAATACCTTTCTGGTAAAGTGGACATGACTTTTTCAACTATTCTAGCTTCACTAAACTGCTCTCCAAGGAGCCTTATGCTGTTTACAACAGCCATAATTCGATCTAAATATTGCTTGACTGTTTCTTCATCTTTCATTTTGAGATTTTCAAAATCCCTTCTTAAGTTGAGCAGCTGTTGTTGCATTGTTCTCTCAGTCCCCTGAAACTCTTCTTTCAGTTTGTCCCAAGCCTCATTTGGTGTTTCACAGGCCATGATCCTCATGAAGATCACATCTGTCACACAGTTTTGTATGCATGACATGGCCTTGTGCCTTTTTGTTCTTTCATCCGTGTGTTGCCTTATCTGAGCAACTGTTGGATTGGCTCGAAGAGGTGCTGGCTCAGCATCTAAGTTAACAACTTCCCATAGGTCGAATGCCTACAGGTAAGTCCTCATTTTGACTGCCCAAATGTTGAAGCCCTCTCCATTGAAGACAGGTGGTGAAGCTGGAGAAAAACCTGATGAAGCCATGGTTCCTGATACTGAACTACAATAGGTCCTCTAAGAATAAGGCTCTAGATACCAATTGTTGGAGCTAAGTGCGACAAACAGCAAAGTTCAACAGAAAGCTTGCCGAGCAAGAATCGTGACTTGCGGCAGAAACAAAGCAGAAAAAAATGAAACAAATTTAAAGCAAAGCTAAAATAGAGAACATATGGATGAAAACTTGTTGAATTCATTCAAAAAACTGAAAATGGCATAAAGCCAATACATAAACAAGTTTACAACTTGACAAAACAGTAGGTTAACCTAATCACAACCTACTACCACTAAGCAACTTGGTAACTTGAGCTAATTGACTTGTACAAATAAACAAAGCTGATTTATCAGCTCAATCACCATCAATTTTACATCAAACATAAACCTAACATAGTTGAAATACAACTAAGTTACATTACATCAACTTAAAATACAAAATAAAACAAAAACATGCTCGCTGGCTTGATGAACTAGCAGCTTCTGCATGTGATGGCCTCAACTATTTTGGTTGCTGCATACTGACCATTGCTTCAACATCGTCAAATCCAAAACGCTGAGAAAAGATATTTCGGACATGCTTTCCGGGATTTCACCAGATAGATTATTTATGGACAAAGCGAGTGAACCCAAGGATTTCGATTGGCTAATCTCCCTAATTATGCTTCCCCTCAACATGTTTCTTGAAAGATTCAGATTAATCAACCCTTCCAAACTTGCTAATTCTCGAGGGATTTCTCCATTTAATTGGTTGCATGACAAGTCAATACTCTTTAACATTCCAAGGGTGTTGCCATATACTCTTTCAAAGCCTTTCCATACAACTAGCAAATGATCATTGAAACTAAATATAAAGTTGTCATCGTCGGTGATACCAAAACTCCCCTCCCATATATAAGTCATGACAGTCAACTTGTTGAGGCACGAAGGAATGGCTCCTGATGTATTGTTGAGAGAAAGATCCAATACTTGAAGAAACAGTAGGAGACATAGAGTTGAAGGTATGTTGCCATGAAACTCATTTGATCTTAAACGAAGAACAATCAACCCATCGAGTCTTTCTCCTATCCATGGTGGAATGATTCCAATCAATTTGTTGTCTCCCAAATCTAAAAGTCCTAATTGAGTACAATTTTCCAAGGAGTGGTATTTTACCGTACAAACTTGTGTTCCTTAAGCGCAGTAATATATACTTGTTCCAACAATCTGGAATCCTACTTGATAACAAATTATTAGAGAGGTCAAGATAATCCAAATCAATATTCATTATCATCGTGCAGAAGAATGACAAAAGATCCACTAATCATGTTGTTAGAAAGATCTAAACTGAACGAATTAAACAAAAATAGAGGTATGGTGTAACACCTCTTACCCGAGACTGTAGCCGGAGTCGAGCACAAGGCATTACTTAGCTTATCTTACTAATTCGGAGCATAAAAACTTAGTTTGAAAATTTATTTTACTATTTACAACAAATCTGTCCACCTGCGCAGTAGTCACTTATTTAATTATAAATCGAGTTATGAAACTCGAAATTTATATCCGTAAATTTTCACTGAAACTAGACTCATATATATTTTCACCATAAAGTTTCAGAATTTTTGGTTTAGCCAATTAGTACAGTTTATTAGTTAAAGTCTCCCCTATTTCAGAGGTCGACTATCCTGACCTCTTGTCACTAAAATTCAATTATCTCTTTATACAAACTTCATATGGTGCTTCCACTTATTTCTACTAAAAATAGACTCATTGAGGAATCTATACATATAAATTATAACTCATAATTCTTTCTGTAAAATTTTTAATGAATTTCTAAAGTCAGAACAGGGGACTTCAAAAACAACTCTTACCCTGTCTCACTAAAATTCAGATATTTAGAAATATGTAACTCTTTTTCTTACTCTATTTCTTTCATGTGAAAGTAGACTCATTTATCTTTAATTTCACATCTCACTCAGCTTCTAATTCAATTTACACTATTTTTGATGATTTTTCAATGTATAACACAACCATCGCATACAAGCATACTTAGTCATTCATTCTATTACTTTTTACTTCAATTCCCTATACATGCCATATAAATCCAAAAAGTTGTTTAACGAAATCTACCGGAGTAAATCTGGATAGTGTGATCGTTGATGTAGATCCGATCCTCCGAACGTATATATATATCAATCTACAAGAATCAATAAACACACACAAGTAAGCTTATGGAAGCTTAGTAAGTGCATAGGCTCATAATAAAATCTTACCACAATTTCACTAACAATATTAATAAACAAATAAAAATTCAACATTTCCGGCTAACCACAATCCCAAACAATAAATATATCCAATTGAGCTCAAAATCAAATGTCAACTTCTATTCCAACATTTAGCTTCAATTACAATTATAAATACTTGTCAAATTAAGGATCGTCTTACGGAATTGAGTACATCATTTGCCCGGTGCCACAATTTGCTTGAATATTTCACATTGCTATAGCTCAGTATGGTTTCCTTCACGGAAATACCATACCTACTTTTCACCACTCAATATGGTTTTCTTCACTGAAACACCATACCTACTTTCCATAACTCAGTATGGTTTTCTTCACTGAAATACCATACCTACTTTTCACAACTCAGTATGGTTTTCTTTACCGAAACACCATACCTACTTTTCACATTTTGCCATGGATCCACCATGGACTTATCCGTCAATTCATCACTGGTTGCCGAATGTATGTACTCAATCCTGCATATCCCTTAATTTGAGCTAACAATCTCGTTTTATTCTCATTTTACCATAATGATAATTCAACAACAACATACAGATTGATACATTATATCATAAAAGTTCCCACATTAACAATTAATCATAAAAGTTTAGCCATATGAACTTACCTGGGCCGATTTGCAGAATTTGTAAAAGTTCAGGGACTAATCAACTACTTTTTCTTTTCCTCAGCTTGCTTCGGGTTCTCGATCTAAAATACAAATTTATTCATTCATCAGCATATAATTCAATTCTAATTCATTTCACAGTTTCTGTCCTTAACTTCTCGAAATTACACTTTTACCCCAAACTTTACAATTTTTACAATTTGGTCCCTACTCAAGTAACCCCTCAATTGATCTAACCCCTCAATTGATCTAATTTTTCTCAATCAACACCTTTTCTAACTATTTTAGACTACTACATAACTTTTCATATTCAAAAAACCAAACCCTAATTCCCAACTTTTTCACAATTAGGTCCCTAAAATCAATTTCTATCAAAATTACTTTAATAGAATCATCATATAACAAAATCAAAGCTTTAATTCCATGTTTATTCATCATAAAAATTCAGTACTCATCAATGGTAACTTTCAAAATCAGCCATAAGATCAATAACTAATGAAACAATTAGTTGGACCTAATTGTAAAAGTATTAAAATCACAAAAATTAGAAGAAATAATCAAGAGTTAAACTTACATGATTCAAATATATGAAAAACCAGCTTGTTTCAGACCTCCTATGACGTTTTTGCTGATAAATTGTGAAGAGATCTCTAGATTTTTCACTTTTGTCTTTGTTTTAAATGCTTAATATGTTAAGTTTCCAATTTTGCCCCTGTTTCTCCTTACATTCTGCTGATTTTTCTTACCCAACCGTCCAGCTCATATAATTTGGGCATATTTGCCTTTTAAATCCCTCCTCATTAGTCACTTAAGCTATTTAATCACAAGTTAACAAATTTGCACTATTTCCAATTTAATCCTCTTTAGTTAATTAACTATCCAAACGTTAAAATTTTCTAACGAAACTTTAATACCAACTCAATGACACTCTATAAATATTTCTAAAAATATTTATGGCTCGGTTTAAAATCTTCGAAGCCTTGATACCACGTTTTCAATTTTAATTATTTTAATATTCATTCCTAGTACACTATTCACTATTTCAAAATTTTTCCCAACTTCACATTTACTTATTCTCACTAAATTAATAATATTTTCTATTCATTTGTCAGATTTAGTGATCTCGAATCACCATTCTGACACCACTGAAAATTAGACTATTACATATGGGACCATGAAATAGATTCGAACTCAAATCTATTAAAGGTAATTCACCAAATTCTAGTGGCAAGTTTGGAATACTCCCACTAATTTTGTTGGAGGAAAGGTTCAAATAATTTAGTTCTGAAGAAGGTAGATTCCAAAACCAATCAGGGATAGCATCTGAAATATTGGAGTGAGAAATATCAAAGTAGGAGATATCATTTTGTCATCGAAGTCAACTCGAAAACTGCGGACCAAGACTACATGATACCATGCCAATATAATCAAGTTGAAATGGAGGGATCAAATTAGAGCTAAGATTGAAGGAGAAAGAATTAAACGATAAGGACAGTGCTCGATGCCATGCAAAGAGTTGGAGGAAACATCCAAGAACACAAGCTGAGACATTTTCCCAATGCTGACCGGAAGAGGACCTCAAGTTGGTTTCCTGAAAGAGATTATTTTCTCAATGATGATAATATTGAAAGATCAGGCAATGCTCCAGTCAGTCGATTCTTGGCCAAAATCAAAGTTTCTAGGAAAATTTAACGAATGAAATCAATCATATATATATATATTTGTGATTTGAATGGGATTAGACTTCCAAGGACTTCTAAGTTTTTATACCTTGTGTGAAATCTTGACAAAAAATTAAGCTAAAATAAAATGATTTATCATGCATTTTCAAAAAATATATAATATTTAATAAATGTAATATTTTAATTTTATTTATTTATATTATTTAAAATTTTAATTTAATTAATATCATTCATCAATCTATCATAGTCTTAATTTTGTTATGCAATTATCAAAAACTCTCACTTTTATAAAATAAAAAACATTATATATGAGGATTTTTTTATTTTAATTTATATAAAATTAAAGAAAAAGCTACCAAAACACTAATTTAAAGTAGCTTCCCTTGACCTATCCTCACTGCTAAAAATATATGTTCTCCATTTCCAAATAAAATTTGCGATCCCAACTCCAATTTATTGTACTCCAATTCTTTCATTTTGAATTACAATTTAAAAAAAAATACAAATGAAGTGAATAAAAAATAATAATATTCAACTTTGAGTTATAAAACTTAGCAATAAATGATTAGTGGATCCCTCTTCCTTTGGTAGTTTCCAGGAAACGAGAAGGAAAGTTAGGGTGTTTTGGTGGTGAACACAGATTCTAATTATGTAGGCAATTCCCATTTTTTAAACGTGTAGTAGACTCAAGGGAAGTGACTTTTATGTAGGGTGCCCATTTTCCTCAGTTAGACCATTCTCATTGCTTGACTTGCTGTAGCGATAGCAACGTGGGAGATGAATAGTGGCAGTTTTTTATTATTTAAAAAACTATATATGCCAATAAGCGGATTCCTTAATAGCTATATACGCTTTCTTTGGAACAACCATTTCAGAGTGAATTGTTTCCATTATTTTTCTGTCTTCATGAGAGGCGGAGGACTTCATTTTCACTTTCACCTATGGCTTGTTTTTCTGTTTGCATTAACTGCTGCTAGTTTTGGTTTGGGTATCGAAAATCAGCGTGTGAGGTGCATTGCAGCCGAGAGACGAGCTCTCCTTGATTTCAAGAAAGGTCTTACCGTTGTGGCAAACCACCTGGTTTCATGGACAAGTGAAGAAGAAGAGTGTTGCAATTGGATAGGTGTTGGTTGCGACAACTCAACCGGCCATGTTGTCAAGCTGGACCTCCACAGCATGTTTACTACAGGCGAGATCGGGTATTCCTTGCTTGAGTTAAAGCACTTGAGTCACTTGGACCTCTCTTCTAATAACTTTCATAAAATCCCAGACTTCATTGGTTCACTTTCAGAGCTCACTTACCTAGATCTCTCATACAACCCTCTCACTGGGATCATTCCTCACCAGCTTGGGAATCTTTCTAGGCTGCTTTATCTTGATCTTGTTCCTGTTCCTTTTTACCTTCATTCATTGAAATCCGACAACCTTGAATGGCTTTCTCATCTTTCTTCTTTGAAATCACTGAAAATCGGTTTCACCAATTTTACAAAAGCTACAAACTGGCTCCAAGTTATTCAATCTCATCCTTCCCTCTCAGTACTACACTTTAACTTTTGTGATATTTCAGAGGTTGATCCTTCATCTCTTTCCCATTTTAATTCTTCAAATTCTTTATCTGTTCTTCACCTGACATCATCTACTTTGCAACCTTCAACATTTCCTCTGTTGCTGAATCTGAGTCAAAAGTTTGTTGAACTCTGATTTCTCTGATAATTACTTATCGAGTTCAATCTCACTCTCTTTTGACAACATGCCAGCTCTCCAACGCGTTAATTTAAGAGGAAATAATCTTGAAGGTGGAATACCAAAGTTCTTGGGGGAATATCTGCAATTTAAAAGAGTTGGACTTAAGGGATAACAAGCTCAGCGGATCTCTCGGGGTTGTTTTCAAAAACTTAGGGTGTGCCAAGGATTCTCTAGAAGCTTTGGCTTTGGCCCGGAATCGACTGACTGGAGCATTGCCTGATCTTTCAATATTATCATCATTGAGAAAATTATCTCTTTCAGGAAACCAACTTGAGGGGCCTCTTCCGGTCAACATCGGGAAAATGTCTCAACTTGAGCTCTTGGATGTTTCCTCCAACTCTTTACATGGTGTCATTTCCGAAGTTCACCTGTTTAATCTTACCAAATTGAAAGAACTGTCTATATCCTTTAATTCTTTGTCTTTTAATACTAGCTCTGATTGGATCCCTCCATTTCAACTTGATTATATTGACATGCGTTCATGTAAGCTTGGTCCACAATTTCCGAGTTGGCTTCGATGGCAAACTAATTTCTCCGTTATGGATATTTCTGACAACAACATTTCAGGAACCATGCCGAACTGGTTTTGGAATCTGCCTTCAGGACTTGTGTTTTTGAACTTTTCCTTCAACAAAATCAGTGGGAGTATTCCAAATCTGCAACTAGAATTTGATGATTCCCCTTTTATAGTTTTGAGATCAAATCTTTTTCATGGTTCTATACCTCCTTTTTTGTTTAATTGAGGGGTTTTGGATCTATCCATCAACATGTTCAGTGGACCTTTGTCATTGTTGTGCATGAGGATGAATAATGGTTTGAGTTATCTTGACCTCTCTTACAATTTGTTAGTGGGTGGGATTCCTGATTGTTGGAACAAGTACAAGAGCTTAACTGCAATCAATTTGGAGAACAATAATTTGTTGGGAGTAATCCCTAATTCTTTGGGCTCACTACAAAATTTGAAGTCATTGCGCTTAAGGAACACAAGTTTGTATGGTGAAATACCACACTCACTAAAAAATTGTACTGCATTGCAACTTCTGGATTTGGGAGACAACAAATTGACTGGAATCATTCCACCATGGATAGGAGAAAGACTCGATAGGTTGATTGTTCTTCGTCTACGATCAAATGAGTTTCATGGCAACATACCTTCAACTCTATGTCGCCAACAGTTTCTTCAAGTATTAGATCTTTCTCTCAACAACATATCAGGAGACATTCCTTCATGCCTAAACAATTTGACAGCCATGGCTCACTTTGGAAGTTCTATGGAAACTATCTCTATAATGGGGATAGGTTATGCCATGGATTTTTCTGGTGGTATAGTGGAGGACTTTGATGAGCATTTGTTAGTTGTATTTAAAGGTTTTGAACGAGAATATGGCAACACTTGGATTGTTAAAGAGTATTGACTTGTCATGCAACAAATTAAGTGGGGAAATACCTCGAGAACTAGCAAGTTTGCAAGGGTTGATAAATCTGAATCTTTCAAGAAACATGTTGAGGGGAAGCATAATTAGGGAGATTGGCCAATTGAAATCCTTGGATTCACTCGATTTGTCCACAAATAATCTGTCTGGTGAAATCCCGGAAAGCATGTCCGAATTATCTTTTCTCGGCGTTTTGGATTTGTCAAACAACAAATTGTCCGGAAAAATTCCTTCAAGCACTCAGTTGCAGAGTTTCAATGCTATTTCATATTCAGGGAATTGGAGACTGTGCGGAGAACCATTAAGCAAATGTCCTGAAGATGAGCCACCAAAGGTGCCTAACAATGGCGGTACTGAAAGAAGCAGTGAAGGTGATGAAGGATTGTTTGAGCCTCTATGGTTTTTTATTGGGATGACTACTGGATTTCTTGTAGGATTTTGGGGGATACTTGGTTCATTGGTGATTAACAGATCATGGAGACACAAATATTTTCAGTTGGTGAACAAGTTAAGGGAGTGGATCAGATTAAGAATGGCACTGATGGTGGTGAAGTTGCGACGCAAACTTGGATTGAAAGAGTGAGATATAAAATGCTCTCCATTTTTCGATTGTTTGTTGGGGTCTGCCTGCTTGGATTTATTTACAATTTTACCATCGTTGTGTAAGCTTGGATTAATAATAATTGTTTGTGCTATTCTGTTGATGTACCATCAAGGAATATTTTGATGTTAAGTGAGATTGAAAATCAGGTAATCAGCAAATGATTTTAGATCCCAATTAACAGTTTCGATTAAAAAAACAGATTTATGTAAGAGAGTGTTTAAATACAATATAAAGAAAATAACTCTAAACTAAATGCACAATATCAAAAAACCCAAAAAAATATAGCTATTTACATAAAAAAATACTTTGCATCGTCGTGACATCTCATGCATATTCGTTTCGTCATCCCAACATTTCTGATACGAGTCACACCCCCACAAAGTTATTATCCACTTGCTTTCCTAGAATTACTAAGAAATAAAATTCCACCAAACATTTATTACCAAGTTTTTTTAAAAAATAATAATAAAGATAAAATGACCTTGAAAAATGATTCAAGTTATCATTTATTACTAATTCTAATTGAAAATAAAGGAAATTCACTATCTATACGAGTAATAAATGACCTTGTTGAAAGCAGATAGCAGCTTTTTCTTTATAAATAAGATACCTTTTAAAGTGAGAATTAATCTTCAAGCAAAGGTGGAGCCCTCGAAACATCATTGTTTGAAGTACTTAAAATTATATAATTATACTATTACAATTTATAATATCAAAAACTTACAATTTAATTAAATTTTATTATTTAAATAAATTTAAGAAATTATATTTTTTTTAATTATAAGAGAGTGCGATTACGAAAATAGTATTTCACTCAATTTCATCCAAATTATTCTATAATTCCAAACACATCTTAAGTAAACACTATTTAGAAAGTCAATTGAGTATCAATATCATATCAATTAGACTTTTTCATTAGCTTAACATCAGTTTCGTGTTAAATGTCGATTTATAAAATATAACTTATTGAATGGATAACTTAAAGTTGACATACTTAAATAAAATAGGCAATGATATTAAATTTTAGGGAGATTTTTTTATTACGTCATATGCAATAAGACATGTTTTAAATATGTTTCACATCAAATCTAATTTAACATTTAACATGTATATAAAAATTTATTTGGCACGATATTGATACTTTGAATACTTAATTAGAACATTTTAAAGTTTTGTAACTAATTTGAAGTTTTGATCATAGTTTGGGGGCTCTGGTGCGATTAGCCCTATTTGGCCTGAATGTCCTTTTTAAAGAACAATGATCAAACCAGAAGAAATATACTGAAAGCTAAAGCAGATATAATGGGAGTTCGTTAACAAGCATCATTTTCATGGCTTCCACTTTATGTTGTACTTTCAACGACCTTTGGTCCACTAAGGAAGTGACCATTTTTATTCTACCCCTTTGAGCTGCTTTTCAACTACTGCCACTGTGCTACAATAGCATCAATGGTGGTACTAGTGGTGTTAGATAAGGCCATATATCATAGAAAAACAATCATCATCGAGCCACAACCTTAATAATGAATGCCACTCTTGGTTTCTTGGTACCCTTTAATCATCATTATCTTTCTCTTTAATTCTCCCATTACTTGCACTCCTTTTTACTCAATTACTTTCTCTCTTATAACTTTTACACCCCCCAATGATGCAAACTTGATATTTACTCTTATTAAGGATTTAAGGGAGCCCGCTCTGTTTTTACTCAAATTATGTTCATTTCATGTTGTTAGCAGATTCTATGGCCTTGAACTGCTTCTGGGTCACCTTGTTTTTGTTCTTTGGCTTTTTGGGTGTTGTTTTCTGTGAGCAAGATGGTATGTGTAATTTGCTCTTTTCATGTTTGTGTAAATGCGTAGCTGTTTTATCCAAGTTTCCCACCTTTTATGTTTAGCTATAGCCTTTGTTCATTTTTGGGAAAAAGTTCATAGATCAAATAGCAAATCAATCCCCTCGTCCATTTCTACACTTAAAAATGTCTATGCAGACACATTACATCAGCTTTTAATAGTAGAAATGGATGAAATTTTTAGCATAAAGAATCTTTTTACTCTTTGATCTAATGTACATGAATTAATTTGTTCATTTTGTTAATAAAAAAGACAAAATATAATCTGAATTTTAGTACAAGACCTCCATGGTACTTTTACCTTCATTTTTGTTTTTAAAGCTTTGATGGAAACAGAATGGTCCAACTCAGGCTTTGGATTTGAGGAATTTGTGTCGTGTTCTTTACATTTGGTTTGCTATGTGACAGGTTTCTTGAGCTTATCATGTGGTGGAGCAAGGGCTTATGTTGATTCATCTAATATAACATGGGTCTCAGATGATACATACATAAACACAGGCAATATAACTACCATTAACTATGTTGAGGATTCTGGTACTTATTCATCAAATGTTCCACTTCGGTTTTTCCCCGAATCTCAACGTCGTAATTGCTATAAATTACCAGTGGAAAATACATCATCCATGGTTCTTGTGAGAGCTCAATTTTTGTATAAGAACTATGATAGACATTGGAAACCTCCAGCTTTCTTAGTTTCTCTTGGGACAGCTATAACTAGTACTGTGAACTTAACTAACAAAGATCCATGGATTGAAGAGTTCATATGGCCAGTGAGTAAGGCCACACTGTCATTTTGTTTGAATGCTATTCCGAGCAGTGGATCTCCAGTTATTTCTTCTCTTGAAGTTCGACCACTTCCTCGAGGGGCTTACCGTAGTGGCATTGGAGGTTTCTCAAATAAGTCACTTCGTAAGCGGTATCGAATCAATAGTGGTTATACCAATGGATCATTGAGGTAAGTATGTTTACCAACCTTTCACCATCTATGGCTGCTGTCTTCTGTTAGGATGTTTTACTATTAAATTCGGTTAAAACAGGTACCCTGCAGATCCGTTTGACCGCATTTGGGATGCTGATCGAAGTTACACACCAGCTCATCTCTCACCAGCCTTCCACATTCCCCTTGGCTTGAATTTATCAAGCCTAAAGGAGAGTCCTCCTTTGGATGTGTTGCAGACTGCTAGAGTTCTGGCTCGGGACGACTTCTTACATTACAACCTACCTCTAGATACATTCGGGGACTACTATATTGTCCTCTATTTTGCAGACATTCTTCCAGTTTCTGCTTCTTTCGATATATTAATCAATGGGGTCGTTCAGCAATCCAATTTCACTATAACAACCTCAGAAACCAGTACTCTATATTTCACACAAAAGCGAATCACAAGTCTGGATATTGCATTTAGGAGAATCAGATTCTACCCTCAAATCAGTGCATTTGAGGTCTATGAAATTGTTGATATTCCACCAGAGGCTTCTTCAACTACAGTTTCAGCACTTCAAGTTATCGAGCAGTCTACTGGTTTCGATCTCGGATGGCAAGATGATCCATGCTTACCAACTCCATGGAATCATATTGAATGTGAAGGAAGTACAGTGACATCATTGTATGTACCAAAGTAAACTGTAGCTTACGAATTTCGTATTCTACCTCGGCTAACTACTTGTATGGATTTATCATTTTTCTCTTAGGGACCTTTCAGACACCAACTTGAGGTCAATTAGTCCAACATTTGGTGACTTGCTGGATCTTAAAATACTGTAAATGTCTTCATCTGTCTTTTAACTCTTAATATTATCAGCCTATCGCATCCTCTATATAAATATCTCATTCTCTTTCAGGGATTTGCATAACACATCACTTTCAGGAGCAATAGAAAATCTGGACAGCCTGCAATACCTCGAGAAATTGTAATTCCGGTCAAAGCATTCACCTTTCATTAATATCTTCATGTAGCAGAGACTAATAATATATCTTCCCTAAATTCTCAGGAACCTGAGTTTCAATCAGTTAACATCCTTTGGTTCTGATTTAGACAGCTTGGTTAACCTTAAAATTTTGTAAGTTGTAATCTTCTCTAATTATTCATTGAAACTGTTATTGATAGTATTAATACTGCATCATTGTTATTTTTCTACATGCAGGGACTTGCATAATAACAGTTTACAGGGAATAGTACCAGCCAGCTTGGGAGAGTTGGAGAATCTACATTTGCTGTAAGTGACTTCTATAAAAACCGTACCAACTGGTGAAGAACCAAAAATGTGGTTTCTCCCTCATTGCCTCAAAGTGTTTCAATGGATGAAAAACTGTGTTCTTTCGTTCTTCAGGAACCTGGAGAATAATAAACTGCAAGGCACCCTACCCCCATCTTTGAACAGAGAAAGCTTGGAAGTTAGGTATGGCACTGATGTTCTTGTTTTATTCTATCTCAAGATATTCGTATTCATGTTTCTGGATGGAATCAACATTGGTGCAGAACATTAGGGAATTTATGCCTTTCCTTTTCAACAATGGCATGCAACGAAGCCACATCGAATGAGACACCAAAAGTTACTGTTATTACAAATAGGAAGCACACTCCACATACACGTTTAGCCATTATACTCGGAGCAGCTGGAGGAGCCGTATTTGCTCTACTCCTCATTTCTCGTTCAGTATTTTTGTATATAAATAAAAGGGAAACTGAAGCCGCAGATACTACAAGTATGCGATAGTTGTTTACATCATTGTTACTGTGAAAATTGACAACACGATTCATATATGCACATCTTTCTCGTATTCAGGTGCACCTATTGATATGCGAAACTGGAATGCTGCAAGAATATTTTCTTACAAAGAAATAAAAGCAGCTACAAACAACTTTAAGGAAGTCATAGGCCGAGGTGGTTTTGGATCTGTTTACCTTGGAAAGCTATCAGATGGCAAACTGGTAGCAGTAAAAGTGCGATCTGATCGAACTCAATTGGGTGCCGACTCTTTTATTAACGAGGTTTATCATCGAACCTTCTCTCCAGTTTCCTTGCCTAGCACATAATTCAATGTGAGCTCAGTGATTTTCTAGCCATTCTATTGAAGAACTTGACTGAAGACTCTATACAATCATCTAGACCATTGCTTAATGATAATCTTTAGGGGTATTTCAATTTGACTGAAATGCCTCTCCATGCATATGGAATGCCTGCAGGTTCATCTGTTATCGAAAATTCGACATCAAAATCTTGTATGCTTGGAAGGATTTTGTTATGAATCAAAGAAGCAGATACTAGTGTATGAGTATCTACCTGGTGGATCACTGGCTGATTACTTACATGGTATGTTTGGAAGGATAAATCTGTTCCTCACATGCTAAAATACGCCCTGGTTCAACCTTGATGTTTTGTTTTCAGGTCCAAATAGTCAAAAGTTTTCTTTAAGCTGGGTTCGGAGACTGAAAATAGCTGTTGATGCTGCAAAAGGTAAGTCTGGTATTCTGTTTAGCAATGGGAAAATTTCATGTTTTCTGGTTCGAACTTTTCATACCTGCATATGTTAACAATTTTTTCTTCAAACATAATGATTATAAGATCCTAACATAGAAGCAACCCTTTCTTGGGATTAATATTTGATGCATAATCTTCTTGTTTACCACAATGACAGATTTTCACATTTTATATCTGTTTCTTTTTGAAGGGCTGGACTACTTGCATAACGGGAGCGATCCAAGAATAATACACCGCGATGTCAAGTGCAGTAACATCCTTTTGGACGCTCAAATGAATGCCAAGGTCTGTGATTTTGGCCTCTCTAAGCAAGTAACTCAATCCGACGCAACTCATGTCACAACCGCTGTCAAAGGCACTGCAGGCTATCTAGATCCTGAGTAAGCCTTAGTTGATCTCATTAAGTTAATGCCTTCACTGCACCAGACCGTTGTTGTATGCCATTTTACCTGCAGGTACTATTCCACTAAACAGCTGACTGAGAAAAGTGATGTATACAGTTTCGGTGTTGTTCTTTTGGAGCTCATATGTGGAAGAGAACCACTGAATCACTCCGGATCCCCGGATTCCTTCAATTTAGTGCTATGGGTAGGTAACCGAGTTCGATAACATTAAACCTATATTTTAGTTCTTAGCTCTTAAAAACTGGTTCATACTTGGTTTCATTGCAGGCAAAGCCCTACTTACAGGCAAGTGCATTTGAGATAGTAGATGATAGCTTAAAGGGAACCTTCGAGGCAGAAAGCATGAGAAGAGCAGCCTTAGTCGCTGTAAAATCCGTCGATAGAGATGCATCCTTGAGACCAACCATTGCAGAGGTTTTAGCAGAGCTGAAAGATGCATACAGTATCCAGCTCTCATATCTTGCATCTTTGGGACACTCAGGTTAAAACTAGCACATATGAAATCAAAAATATATATTCTTTTACTAATGATGTTACAAGAAGATTTGGTTTTTGGCTAGGTGAGGCATAATTGTTTCAAGACGAGGCCTTTATTTCAGAGAAATGAACATTAAGTTATTGAGCATTGCATGAGGTTTATTTCAGGGTATACTTACAAGTTACAAGAGTGTATATTTTTATCTGTTTTGTCAATTGCAAGCAAATAATAGTTCTTTTTTTTTCTTTTGCATATAAATATATTTTTATGTATGTCTATATATAATATATGGAAATATTTTTTAGAAAATCAATAAACCCGAAATAATATCCTGTAACATGCTAGAACCAATACCAGAACAAAAACGACGACAGTAGTATAACCTTGATTAGGTCCTTTTTACCTCAAGGTTAGACTTCAAGATGGAACTAACAAACTTCTTTCAATTGTTTTACCTTCCATTGACATTTCAAGTATATAGGATAGATAAGCAGCAGAGTTAATAAATATCATTAATCTATAGTTTATATCTTAAAGCCTCCTTTGCTCATCATATGCTGGAAGCTGAATCTTGCAACCTTAACATTCTGCAATGTGGGAGTAAATTTGAGGGAATGAATATGTATGTACATACATATTCATATAAAGTAGCATAGTTAATGAACATCATTAATCTATTTGACTTTAACATATGTACATACACACACACACACACACACACACACACACACCAGCATCCTTTGTGTTAGGCTAATTGCTGATTGATTCCATAAGTAATAATTCAATGCGAAAATAACTTACTCCCTGTTTTTGATACAATCCCATCTAAGATTCTTCTATACGTACGTACATACATACATACATACAAATATATACTCGAACAGTTTGACAGTTCATATACGATTAATGTTTTAACATCTAATCACAAGATCCACATTCATCTCACACGGTTCCAAAATCGATCCAAAATCTATCACATTAACAGTTAAAAACTTCTTCATCAAACAAATAATTAATGACTTAATTTATTTGAAATTTTATGTACATAATTTACATAACATAAAAACAACAGTCAAATAAACATAACTTGTATATAAAAATTTTGAAAACAAGAAAAACTAAAGTAATACATTTATAGGATACATATGAACGTGATAACTTTGTAATTATAGGAACCATACCAACGGGTAAACACATAGCTAAAACACTAAATAAAATCTTAATACCCCTAAGTTCGGCACTTAATTACTCATTTCAATTAAACAGGGAAAGCAAATTAGATAAAAATTGCAAGGGCCAAGCAAAACGAAGCCTTTAGAATGAGATGATACGGTTCTTTTGAAGTGACCATAGACAATTGGTTCGTTCCAAATTCAAAAGAAATCAAATCAAAGATTATAATAAGATCCGGAGCACATTTCAGATTGCACCAAAACTAGGATCTTAAACCTTCAGAACAGGAGTACGACCAGCATTTTACCTCCAACTACACAATAATCCATTTAAGATACACCAAGGCTTGTAATTAGTATTTATTACACCCCAGAAGGAAAGGGAAATGGAATGGGATTGATAATTTAGTGGAGACTGCTACCTAGCAATGGGGGTAAAGATGATGGGATTAGTACGACCAGCATTTTACCTCCAACTACACAATAATCCTTTTAAGAGTTGCTGCATGAACTAACTAAGCTACGCTTTAGGTTCAGATGCTGATCGTTCTAATACCATGGACCAGTACGTATACCAGAAACCTTATATTCACAAAATTTCTGAAGGCTTTTGCCCATAAAAATGATTGCTACTGCTTTGATCTGAAAGGGTAATAATACATGAACTAATCTAACGGGCAAAAGGAAATAAGGCCCCTTTATGAAGACCATGGAAAAAGAGGAAGAAAGTACAAAGGAAATGGAGATGTGACCTATGTACAAATGCCTCTATATCTGTCTCCATCTTCGCTATGCTCTAAAGCAGCCATATACATAATCCCTCAAAATCCGAAAAGAAAGCAGAAACAAAAACTAAGTCCTTTTTCCAGTGAATTTCTAACCTGCAAATGGCAGCGACCTATTTCCACAACGCAATACCCTAATAAAATAGTCAGCTTCATCTGCATGAAACCCACAACTCGATTATGTCCACTCTCCATTCAAGTTCAAGAAAATTAAGATAAGAAAGAAATAAACAAAAAGAAACAGAAAAAGCGACAGCTTTACACAATCCAAATAGTTACATGCCCAAGCGCCCATAACTAGCTGCAGAAAGTAGGCTTCAATCAAGCAAGGGTGCATTGGGAGGGAGATAGAGAAGCTTTAACAAATCAATTAACAACAATGAGAGAATGAGAGAGAAAGAGAGAGAGGATTATTTATCATCATTGATATATCACAAAAATATGAAATTCTGCATGTTTTAGTTTTGCCTAGTATGCCAGCCTAAAATATAGAAAAAATATATCAGATCTGCCTAAATTTTTATAAATTGTCATTACCTGTACAATGCTGTTACAAGAGCATGCAAACCCAGCCCTAGCAGGACCCATTGCTGTCAGCACTGCTCCATCAACTATACTAATTCATTCAAGCTTAGAATTAGAATGCCTGTGATACAAGCTGCCCTGTGCTGCTTGCAGATGCATAGTTTGCTGTTGTGGCTGCTGCTGCAATGGCAGCTGTTGTGGGGGAGAATTATGCTGATCTTGTTGTAATTGCTCTGGTGGCTGGTAGTGTTGTTGAGATGATGGTGGAGTGGAAGATTGTTGTATCTGTGGCTGGTGCGACCATTGTGCCCCAGATTTACTTCCAAGATGGGGTAAGCCGCCAGATAATTGTCTCTGCCCTAGCCCTTGGCTGACAGAAGGTCCTGGATCACTACCAGTTGAAGTTGTAAGAGGAGCGCTGCCTATGGATCCCACTTGAGTGGCCACATTTGGCATACCAGGATCATACACTGCTTCTGGTGATTTCCACTGAGAACCACCAACAGAAGGAGAAACAACCGGTACCATGTTATTAACTAAATCAGGGCCAGCCTGATGCATTGCCGATGTTGTGGTTGTACCCATCTGTGAGGCATTATTCCTAGGCTGTTGGTCAGCTTGAGCTAGCTCAGCTTGAGATTTGCTGGAAGGATCAGAATTTGTTTGTCGATTCTGTTGAAGCATCTTTTGAACGCACGGTTGGTTTTGATTAGCCTGCTTTTGGTGCAGCTGTGATTGTAGCTGCAAGTGCTGGTGGTGTGAACCCATAGCTCCTGGCAGCACGGGTTGATGCACAGCTGATAGTGTACGACCAGAAGGCACTGTGGAAACCTGGCCTTGAGAACTATTATCGGAATGGGAAGCCATCTGCCGGAGTTGCTTTGTAGAAAGCGCTGCTGCCCCAGACATTACCTTTTGCTTTGGCTGGGAATGGTTCAAAGGTTGAGAAGAAACTACAGGCTTAGATGGTTGGACAGGGCTCACTCCTGGCCCAGAATACATGCCTTGACTTTGTATCATATGCTCTCCTTTCTTGGAACCTTGGTTGCCAGGGGCCATGCTAACGCCATTCAGACGAGCATGGTCAGCAGAAACGTTCTGATGCATCAGTCCTCTTCCCCCTCCCTTCAAAAGTTTAGATTGCTGTTGAGACTGCGTTTGTTGATGTTGCTGAGGATGGTGCCTGCTAGACTGTTGAAACTGCTGCTGCAATGACTGCCGCTGCCGTTGCTTGCCTACCTGATTGTTCAACCCACTAGCACCAGGTTGGGGATTTCTACCAAGCCCATGAGGGGACAACTGGTGTTTCTGTTGCCGCTGAATTGAAGTAGGAGGCATTGGTGAAGATGGTGTCAACGGGAGTGATACTGGCTGATTTGAAGCTTGAGATTGAATCTGGGAACTAGTCTGAAGAGAAGAGATAGGAAGTTGGGCCTGAGGTTGAACCTGTGGCATCAAAGTGCTGGATGCAGCAAACGGTTGCAGTGGCTGCTGTTGTTGCTGATGCACATGAAGCTGCTGCGGCTGCATTTGCCTTTCTTTAGCTAAGCGCATGGCATACACTTGCTGTTGTGACCCAGTAGCATGATTAGAACCCTGAAGATCCGCATGATGAGATTTACTCGGTGCACGAGACTGCTGTGGAGGCGTTTGCTGCTGCTGAGGATGACTAGGGTAAGCAGAAGTCAACCCATTGAAAGCAGGAATTCCCTGGCCATTCCCTTGAGCCTGCATTTGGAGCTCAGGTGCCATTTGCATTTGATGCTCTGGATTGGGGCCAGACTATCAAAAATAAAGAAAAAGGAAAGTCATCTTAGTTCAGAAACAAGTGCATAAATGCCAAATCAACTGCATTTTTATACTCAGAGGAATACTTTAAAGCTTAAGATATGAGAATGATAGTTAAACAAAATCATACAAGATTAAGGTTTATTCATATCAACAATCGATAGCACAATGGGTATTGCTTATCAGTCAGCCAGAGTACCACCCAACTTGGTGGCATTGAGCTCTATAAACATGTAATATCCAGCCAATTAAATTCTTGAATTTCAGCAAGTTGTTGCATCCAACCTTAAGGCATTGAAGCCTGCAATCAAGCCTATACTAAATTCCTGAATTTCATCAGGTCATTAAATCTAAAGTGTTTATTTAGATACCCACAATTCATTCTCTTTCTGATTGTTAACAAGAGAACTATGATAAAAGAAGATTTTAGGATTACAGTCATCAAAGAAATCTATTTTGATGGGATCTTTTGGTGCAAGCAATCCTCAAAGTTCATGAGTTCTGGACCCAGCAATCAATGAAAACTAATTTGTCGGGGGAAATACCGATGCTGATTGTTTGCGTATGACAATTAACCATTTATATGGAAGAAAAGAAGCCCAAGCCAGACTAGCATGCTAAAACATGGACTTAACCATACCGCTCTCTGGAAAGTAAATAACTTACTCGCATCAGGTGTGTGGTGTCATGAGGTCTTAACATTGAATTGGCTCGACCAGAACCTGGCCCAGAGGGCATATTGACAGGGCTTGGCATTCCCCCCATATTGGAGGACAGCATGCTGCCAGAATTCAGCATTGCTGATGATGCCATTCCTTGGAAGCCCGGCGTTGACATTGGCATGCTTCTATTTACCCCACACATCATGCCCACACCATTTGCAGCAGGTAGCATACGACCACGTTCTGATCCAGAAACAGACCCGGCGAGAGATAAGTTGGACTGCTGAACATTCCTGCCAGATAACATTTGATTATATTGTTGGATTCTATGCTGCTCATCAGCTGGTAAAGATGTTCTAGGAACACCATATCTACAATCCCTGAGAGCAAATGACCCAAACTTGTACCATTAGTATCTGAAAGTATGTACATACATAGGATGCAAGCCCCACATAAGCCTTATACCTCACAGCTGCATTGAGTGGGGCAGATGGTGATGATAAATTATTTCCAAGAACCATGCTAGAAGATCCCTGCAGTGAGGAATTTCCTCCAGAGGCAGGAAGCCTTGATCCCACATCTCCTTGATTCAACATTGCTAAACCACTAACATAAGAAGCCTGACATCCAAAGGGTAGAACATCTTGGCTTGATGCAGTGGCATCACAAAGATCTAGAGGCCTTTATCCAGATGATGAACAAAAAATAAAAATGCAGTGATTGCAATAAAAGCAACAACAGGATAACAAGACCAATGAAAAAGTAATGAACACGAATGAAATAACAAGCTAACCAAAACAGCAAACCTTACGTTAAAACCCCTCCATTTAAGTTATTTGGGCAGACTTGTTTAAGAGCAATAACATGAGAATTATGGACCGGAACTATCTGCTTCAAATCCTGGTAATCATGTTTTACAATAGACAAGATAGAAAGGCCCAAGTCAGGAGAGTTTGAAGAATTAAGGTGAAGTAAACAAATTAGACTTTAGCATGCTTTCAAGCATTAAGACTGTAGGTTTTGTTCAATTCCGGACTTTATGCCACCCCACTGACTGCTAACACACTTACGAAACAAAAGGTGAAAGTTCTCTTACAGTGAAATACATTTAGGTTCAGTTAGATTTAATAGTTGTTTAAGAGCACAGACAAATGTCCAATTAAGTGCACCATACAGTGTGGAACAGCATCTCAACTTAAAAGACAGCTTATTCAATGTTTTCAAAGTAAATCCAATATTTTAAGATCCCCTTTAAATGTGTGTATTAATGTTTTATACTACTACTCAAGTGCTACATGAATACTTCAGATGAAGTATAGGGGAAAAAAAGGAGCAAAGAATACTATGGATTTAGAGCAAGCCTGTATTCTATAACCGGGAGTAGGGGAAAGGTCAACTTCAATCAACAGGAAACTTCTTTTATTGCTCTCCCAGCTTACCCAAGAAGAATTAATGAAACCCTTTCAAGAAATTGCAGCTAGAGGACAATGGGACTACATGTCTGCTGTTTTGACCTTATCATTTATTTTCATTTTAAGAATAGTTCACCGCAAGTTCAGTAGTTTCATTTCAGTCTCGGAGCACCAACATCCACAAATACAAGATATGAAACATCATTCATATAGTTCTTTATTGAAAGAGACACTGATATTGATCAAGTGGCATCATGTAATACAAATAGAATCTAAAATAGTGCATGCCAGCTGGCCCATTTCCTTGAAGCATAGGTCAGAATGTTTCAAAATAATGAGTACAGTAAATCTAGTAGTTTTTGAACAAGTATTGTGTACCTTCAGAAATAAAATTAACAGTGCACAAAAGTCCTTAAAATGCCCATAGTAATAATTGGCATCAATATTCAAAATAATATAACTGCAAATTTGAAATTACTGAAGGTACCAAGAAGAGACTGATCTCTTCTTAATCCTACATACATGCCAGAATTTCTAGAGAAAATTTATATGTACTATAAAATTCACATATGTACCTGACTCCGCCAATAGTTCTGCTTCTTGCTAATTAGTATAATTTTCTCAAAATGAGACTTCAGAGTATCCTCTTCCATCGGCCCTTGCAAACGTTGAAACAACCGTCTGGCACTTCCCTGCATGAAACACAGAAGTAGCAGCCGATCATACAAGATAAAGTTAGCTTCATGGAATATGTCATTCATCAAACATAAACAAAAATGTGAATTTACTAGCTTTTGGTAGAGATAGGACCTTCGGAATGCCAGGCAATGTCGATGGATATGGCTGTGAGGACCCTGAATCATCAGCACTGTCAGCTCCATCTCCACTCCTATCCATTAAAATTTTGTGGCGTTCCTTACATTCGTTAGGCTTGCGGAATATGCACTGAACACATTGAGAAGTTCACAAGATTATTACCAAATGGAGAAAGCTGACAAGTGGAAGGAAGGAGCAAGGTGAGGGCCAAAGGACCAAAAAAAAAGCACTAGTAAGGCTGCTGTAGTGTACATAGAAAGGGCAAATGAAATATGTACCACTTTTAGAGTGATAAGACATATCATTAGTAGCAATTTAATTATCTGACACATTAGAAGGAAGAACTAAATAACAAGATATGTTTATATAGACATTTTACTCAAGCCCTGACCTTAAACTGAAGGGTACTGTTGATGGCATCACTTACAAGCTGCCAATTTGGACCCATGTCATGTACAAGGACAACAAGTGCCTGAACATAAATCCAGAAACATCTCAAGGCCTGGTTGTAATGGTAACAGCAATTGAAGAATAATTTAAAGAAAAGATACCAAAAGTTAACCTGATCTTCAAATAGTGACCATGGACTACCAGAAGCAAGCTGACCAGTAGACATCTGGAAGAAGTTTCAATCACACCCAGAGCTAAGACAACTACAAAGCACATGATCAAGCAGAATGTAACAAACAGGTAAACGAAAAATACCTTAGGCGTTTTGACTTTTCTGCCCTTGTCACTACCATGAATTAATCTAATGATTTTGCTTGGGTTGGGCATATTACTCATTTGGGACCCTACTGGTGAAGGGATGGATCCATTTGGAGTGATGTCATAAGCACTATCAGGCTGATGCTTCATTATCTTCAACTTCTTGGCATTATGTTGTCCATATAAACCTAAGAAAAAGACAACTGAAAATTTGAAGGACGAAGAACATACCACCAGATAGATATATACCCAACCAAGTAACCAACCATTTAATTAAATGCAAGAAGAAAAGAGCTTTACCACTGGTTCCATTAGAATCAAAATGATGACTCTCTGGTCTCTTTTTCAAATAATCCCTCTGTGAAAGAACACCACCATCAAACATGAGATTACCAATTAGAAAAAGAGCACATAGACCAAAATTTTGGCAAATATACGGGAAAACAGAATATGCAGATAAAGTTCACTGCTACTTAAAAAAAGACTAATGAGTTTTGACACCCTCATAAGTCATATCTATCATGGAAAGCAGGATCCAACTTGGTCAGATGGACAATTGAAAATAATGAAATAACCTTAAAGATTTGAAAATGAAAAAAAGTTTCCTTAATCATGAAAACAGAAGAAATACGACTGAATTTCATGATCAAATTAAAAACAGGCAATACCTTTGAAATTGAATATCAAGTTGGGTACAATTACGCTTTTAAAGTAATACACAAAAGAACCTAAAAAAGGTAATTACTCATCCAGGCAGGAAAAAGAATAATGATAAAATAAATATATACTAATTCTTTAAAATAGAAAGAAAACTATGAAGTAAACAATATATATATTCATAACAAGATAAACAGCTTGGAACAGTGGAGATTTAAAAAAATAAAAAAAAAATACCTGTTCACTGTGAACAGGAGACTCCAGCTGCCAACCCTGATTGTATGCCAAACCCTACCAGAAACACAATTCAGGGACCTTTAGAAACCATAAAGACAAATAATGAACTATCCATATCATTCCAGGGGTGAGAAACCCCAGTGTCAGTTAAAACAGAAGAATTCCTACATACAAGATTTTTGGCCTTTTTCTTCTTTTTAGGTTTTGTTGGTGTTCCTGCACAATCATATGGTTGCTGCCTTTCAAAGTCCCCAATTGAATCAACCTCCAAGCTGTTTTGGGTCCGTAATCCTCCATGCAATGTATTCTGTTCATCCTGAAAAGAATTAGTATCTCCACTAGAAGCATCAGTTTGTGTTGGAGCCCGTGAATCCCTGGCAGCTGCTGCACTGCTAAATGGACTTAAAACCCTCTGCCTGGAGCCAGTGCGCACACATTTCCCAGGAACTAAACCATCATATAGACTACTGGCAGGCCTTTTTCCCATGAAAATGGATGGTTGGCCGCAATTTCCGTATGGCAAATCAGCACCCACTTTATATTGTCTTGCAGGATATGATTTCATTGGGTTCTTTCGCTTCTTATGGTTTAATTTTGATGATTGTCTCCCCTCAAAGGCTCCAGGCAAATAATATGTACTTGTTTCTCCTTCATCCTCATCATACACAGAGTCATCATATCCAAACTCTGAATTCACAGAAGTTGTAAGGAACAGAAGAATATTCAATGACTAAGAATCTAAAAGAATAAAGAGCAATAATTACCTGCTCTAGCATCATAAGCAGATGTTTCAAACTCCTCTTGCACAGTACTTCCAGTTTTCTGGTAGAAAAAAAATCTCCAATAATAAGCAAGATTCAAAACAGAGAAGTCCTAAGAACAAGACTCAGGTAAATTGGGCACAGAAATGGAACTATCATGGTTGTCCACGGTAACCATGGCTGAAATAATTTAAGATTAATTATATCAGTCCAGCACTATGCTCTTCAAAATTCTATTCTACCTTAATAAATCTAGCGGAAGAAAAAGAAAAAGGCGCATATAAACTCATTAAACGAAATATTTTACCTCAGTCTGTACCATATAAGATTCAATAGATCTTCGGTAGGTTTCCATAGCTCCAGAATGAACTGCATAGAACAGGTTTTCCTGAAAATGAAGTGCATAAAAGTTCAAGCAAAGAATCTGATGTAAAGAAAATATTACCAGAAAATAAACTCCAGAACTGGGCATGAGGAGTTAAACAAATACAAGCTATTAAAAGAGAGATCAAAAAGCTCTATGCAAAAGCCAAGAATAATGTTTAAGAAAACCTGAAAGGAAATATTTAAGCCATACTTCTGTTAGGTGTTCATCCCAAGAAATGTCCATAATGCCCAAGTCACATATCCTGTCAGGAGTTGCTGGTGCTTCAGCTAGGAGTGATGGAACAGGGGAACTATTATATTTCAAATATCTAAGAGCATATGCCCGGATAGCAAATCTATTGTTCTTTCCAGTGTGCTGCTGGCACTCCTTTGCAGCCTGCTCCACATCATGTTTCACAAAAAGATAAGACAGAAAGAAAATATTTCAGGTTATGGTACGATATAGAAATGAATATAACAGGAGCATCAAGCAGTTTTCGCAAGAGAAAGGAACTGAAAGCATGAAGAAAGAGCTCAAACAGCTCTAGAACTATAACTCAATGCCAAATATTTAAGTGGATATTCTAGAATCTAGTTCTGAAGTCAAAGGCCGTAAATCATCATGCATTTTCAATTGAATGTTAACTCATCATCCAGAGCCTATGAACTCAATCATCAAATAATCCAACCAAGCCCAGCAAACCAGCATGCACTTAAAAAAGCCAGCATACCATTGAAATTAGAATTAAGATGCAAACAAAGTTTGATTAAAGAAAGCCAACAATCCACATAACTAGCCAAGTTCTCAGTGGCCTCTACATTTCTAAGATAAGTCAGCTCCCGCCAGATCAAGTAAAAGTTACCATGTATTGGAGAACAGAACTTATAAGCTGATAACCAACATAAATAATCATTAAAAAAAAAACTTTAATTCAATTTGAATAATATAGAAGCAACTTGCACCAGGCTTTAATAGGAAAATTAAACATAAAAATTATCATCACTGTTACCACACAGAAAGACATGCATAAATTGATCAAGAATAAAGACCAATAAACGTCCAAGAAATAACCAGTACCATATCTAGTTCGGTAGTTGTGATCTCAGTAACTTTATTGGCCCTTGACCCCTTCAAGTCATGGCCACAGGTTTTTAGACCAAGATTTGCATCCTTACTAGTTAGAAGAACCTCTGCCGAATGCCAAAAGTCCATGACAGCATTAGCAAGGGTTAAAGCTATTTTTTTGAGTTTCCAATATCGACATTGTTCTTCAAATTTAAATTGTGAAGTAAAAGCAACACGTCTGCATATTTGAGCAGCAGCAGTCATCTTCCAAAGACGCTCCTACAAGCATATAAAGAACAACAAAGGATGAGTATAAGCAAATTGTCAATTATGCTTTGGACCCAACTTTATAGACAGATATAAAACTAAAGCTAATAAAAAAAGGGCTCTCGATAGGAAGGAGAAAACTAAAAAGAATAATGCATAAAATGAATTCAATATACATTCAACAATGAAATAATACCTGAGCAAAATCATTTGCTAACCATGCCATTTCCTCAAGGACAAAGTCCCAGTGAGATTTCCGGCTGTTCTCCAAAGGTAAGGTACCAACAGACAGCTCTGCAATCCTTTTCCGCTTAGCCTGTTTACCATAATACTAGACCTTTTAAGCTTTTTAAAGACAAACAAAATACATCACAATTTAAGAACTTAATGGGAATTTATCAGTCAAAAAGATAAACAAACCATCTCTATAATCCGTGCCTCTTCCAAAATGGAATCTTCACGTGCCTTGTCCACCACTTCCACATGATTTTCCAAACTAGTTTGTGTATCAGCATTATCAGTACAGGTTATTCCTGAGAAAGTCATCTCAGGAATCTCACACATAAAGTTATCCATTGTGCCTTGGGGCCTACTAGCACAAGCTTTTTCTATGTTGGAGTTAGAATTATCACCCTGCACAGTACTAACTTTCCTATCAGCTTCTGATTCAGCATCATTGCTTTGTATCACCTCATTGTTGGAGGGACAGCTTATCTCAATTTGCAATTCAGATCTTACTTCCTCCACTTTGACAGTAGAATCATTAAGTGAGTGGTTCTGATTCATGGAATTATTAGCATCACAAATGACAGCAGCATTATCAAGAACCTTGATCTCATTCTTTTCTTTTGCTGATTCACCGACAGCTAAGGCTGGTGACTCTTCTTTTTCTGATGTGTGTTCCAAGGGATTTACATTAGAATCAACATTTTTGGGGTTAATACACGCTTCATTATCGTTATTTACATCTAAGCTTAAGCTGTTTTTAGTAGAAGATGACTCCATATCCAAGCCCTTTGTCCCTATTGCCACACTGCTATTTTTCTCTTCATTTGATATGTTTTTCCTATCTATTTTAGCATCAGCAACCCCATTTAGCTGATGAGAACTAGTTTCATTTTCAGGTTTTGTTGCACCAGTACCAGGTGAGCGTTCAAGACTTGCTGAAACTACCTGCTCCTTCCCTACAACAAGATTAGGTTCCTCAAAAGCCAAACTAACTGGAGATTTATGAGCTTCCATTATAGCAGGTTCCTTAGGCAGGTCATCTATCAATGTTTTGGAAGCTATGACATCAACCTTTCTTTCAAATTGATCACCCTTTGAATGACCAGTCGTTTCTTCCACAGGCTTCCCACCATCCAACTCCATATTTAACTGATCATCAGAAGTTATTACCTTTGAAGCCAAATCACCATTAGAAGTAGCAGATTTTGTGGTAGTAACAGAGGAAATGTTTTTGTCCTTTTGGTTATTTGGTTCAGACGTTGAAGCCTTCACATCCTTTGATGCTCCACGAGCAGGTAAAGAAGAGCCACGACCAGCTCGACCCTGGACAATATCTGTTGAACTTGATCGGCCACCCTCTCGTTTGATTTTGGACCTGTACCTTCGAGCATATGGGCGAAAAATAGTCGAATCTTCAGACTCCTTAACATTTTGAGTCCCTTCCATATGTGAAGATTGCTCTGATGGAACAACAGTGTTCCTCTTACGAGAATGCATAGACTTCCTTTCACCTTCAGGCAACTCATTTTCACCATCAAAAAGTAAGAGATTGTCAGCACTATTGGGTTCACAAGCTGCAGGAACCCCTGGTCTACCACTACTCTCTACTGAATCGCCATAAGCTGAAGCAGACTGTGCAAAACTACCTTTTGCTTCACTGTATTAATATCAGCCAGTTACTCCAATATAATTCAGAACTACAGTACACAACAGAAAAAATATATATTTATATGTATATATACCTGGTAACAAAATGTTGTGCATGCTGATCAGTGAGAGAAGTAGATTGGACACTAACTGAAGCTGCATTGCCATATTTAAAATCCAAGGGATTTCCACCCTGACAGCAAGGTGCTTTATGATGAATATTAGTTTATAAAAAATCAGAAGCAGCAAGAGGAGATATAAAAGCATACTTTCTCAAGAAAATCTAGTTCCCTTCTCCTTTCCTCACGAACATCATACTCCTGCCTGTTATAATAAGGATAAAAATGAAAGAAAATAAGTTGTGTGTTCTAAGGAATGAGAACCAAGTGCGCATTCTTGAAAAAGGTATGAGTAAACAAAAGTGGAATGGAAGTATCACCTCAGTTCTGCTTGAGCCTGCTCAATGGCTGATCTGCGTGGAGAGGTTTTGACACCAATCCCAACTCCACCATCAACAACCCTTCCCATGAAATCAACCTCAGCATTTACTAAGAGCGCAGATCCTGAGCTACATCCATGCATTCCTACCTAAATATCTACAGCCCCTCCCATCGACGCAAAAAAGATGATATCTGTGAATACCTACAAAGATGTCAAAAAAGGGGGAAAATTACAACTAGAGTAGAAACAAAGGCAAATAATGAATAGAAAAGAAGCATCCAATTAATGTAAATAAACACATGCAACGACCACGTACCACGTAAATCCATAAGCATTCAATCGAAATGCGTAAATAGAAACCCTAAACGCATTGAATCACGGAAGTGAAGCTCTAGTTTGAAACATTACTCAAAATTCTAGGGTTTCTAAAACAAAAATTATGCTATTTTACCAATTTGACTTAAAAAATTTTGATATTTACAAAAAGGACCCTGATTTAAAAATAATCACTAAAATAACCCGAAATAAACAGTAAAAATGAGTTTTAGCCTCTTAATGGCCGGCACCACCTGGTATTTTGGACCCGTGATTGCCTGATGATTGTGCCAGACTTTAAAAAATTAAATTTTTTGGTTCTGGTCTGTCAATAGTCTGCACTAGTGTATTTTTTTTAAATCGTATCATACTATTATACAAAAATTTAAAAAAAAATTTGGGTGCTGGCCTGTCAATTAGGGGTGTGCAAAATTTAGGTAAAACCGAAAAAATTCGGTTAACCGACCAAATTCGGTTAATCGGTCAGTTAACCAAATTTTTTCAGTCAGGGTCGGTTAATTATTTTTTGATTTTTCGGTTAACGGTTAATTCAATTTGAAACTGGTCGGTTAACCAAATTTTTTTGGTTTAACCGAAAAATTAATAAATAAAATTATAATATATAAATAGGCCCAGTATTCACCTAAACCCAATCCAAACTCAAGTATCCAACCCAACCCAACCCAATTACCTAAACCAACTCAATCATAAAAATTACAAATAATTTAATAAATAAAAATAAAATTTCAATTATGTGTTAATTTCAAGACTTATGTAATATTAGTGATTCAAATACTTATGTAATGTTTTTAATTATGTAGTGATTCAATTTGGTTAATTCAGGTAATTCGGTTAATTCGGTTAATTCGGTTAATTTTTAACCAAAAATAAAGAACATATAATTTTCGGTTAATTCGGTTAACCGAAAAAATTTCAGTTCGGTTAATTTTTTTGAAAAAATTTCAGTTCGGTTAACGGTTAAAAATTTTAAAAGGTCAGTTAATTCGGTTAATGTTATTTCGGGTCGGTTAATCGACTGAACACCCCTACTGTCAATGGTTGGCACCACCAGTACGAAAAAATAAATTTTGGGTGCTGGCCTATCAATGACCGGCACCACCAATACGAAAAAAAAATTTGGGTGCTGGCCTGTCAATGGCCGGCACCAGCAGTTCCAAAAAAAAAAATTGGCTTCTGGCCTATCAATGGTCAGGACAACTAGTACGAAAAAAAAAATTTTGGGTGCTGGCCTGTCAATGGTCGGCACCACCAGTACGAAAAAAATTTTGGGTGCTAGCCTGTCAATGGCCGTCACCACCAATACAAAAAAAAAATTTTGAGTGCTGGCTTGTCAATGGCCGACACCACCAGTACGAAAAAAAATGTTTTTGGGTGTTGGCCTTCTAATGGCCATCACCAACAGTACGAAAAAAAATTTATGGTGCTGGCCTATCAATGGCCGGCACCACTAATACGAAAAAAAATTTGGGTACTGGCTTGTCAATGGCCGGCACCACCAATACAAAAAAAAAATTGGGTGCTAGCCATTCAATGGCCGGCACCAAATTTATCAAATATATATAGGTATTTTATCTTCCATTTTGTTTGGTTTGAATTTTTTTTTCTTTTGTTTAGAATAAAGCAAAATTTTTTTAAATGAGTTCTCAAATGTTGTTTGTTTATGTTCATTTCGATGGAGAAATGATAAATACAACTGAAGAAGGTTGAGTATTTCGAAGCCGGAAGAAAATATGAATGAGATTCAACAAACGGATTTTGCTGTCGGATTTAAAACGAAAAATCAATACAAAGATAGCAACTAGAGGTGTCCATGGGCCGGGCCCAAAAAAAAATCGACCCGCGTCCTAGGCCCGGCCCAGCCCGAAATATGGGCTTGAAATTTTGTCCAAGCCCGGCCCAGGAAAAATTCCTAAGCCAGGGCCCGGCCCATTTTTTAATAAACACCAAAAATTTATTTTAAAAATAAAAAAATATTTTAAAAATATTTTAAAATTAAAAAATAAAATATATATTTATTATATTCGGGTCGGGCCGGGCTGAGCCCGGGCCAAAAATGTGGTGTTCGAGGCCCGGCCCGTTTTCTAAACGGGCATCGTTTTTTGCCCAAACCCATATTTCGGGCCTATATTTTTACCCGAACCCTTCCATATTTCGGGTGGGTCGTCGGGTCGGGCCGAGTCGCCCGGCCCATGGACACCTCTAATAGCAACCCATTGCGAAAAGTAAATATTGAGACTGTTTTACAAATTTCTAGTTTCAACTGATTCGCTAAAGTTCTCAGAAATAGAGCTTGAAGATGATGATGATGATGATTTAGGGACAATGATAACAATTTAATGCCCCCTGAAATAGAAAATCCTAGCCCAATTGAGTTGTTCGCAAAGATAGCTAAACCGGACCCCATTCAAGTGGTAATTCCAGCAAGCCAGCGCTCCGGAATTGATTTTGATCTTAACGTCTCTTGGGAAGATCAGTCGAGTTTTAGACGGTCAACACCAACTCCCGAAAATCTAAACACCGGTGGATGTTCGTATAACACCCCTGACTCATGTCCTCGTCTAGAGATCCATCCAGAGGTGTTGGCCACCATAGAAGATAGTGATAAAGGGTCCAATAATGATAATCAGTCCCACCATGATCTGAACGATGATTTTAGTGACCCCGATTTGGATGACATCACTGAAGACATAGACGAGGAAGGGCCAATAGATGGTGAAAATGTGAACCCCCACTCGTCCGGAAACACGGGCCCTGGTATAGTTATAAGAAATAATCCAGGGCCCTGGTATAGTCCCTCTGAGTTATGCGTGCTTTTCAATTGGGCCCTTTCCTTTATTTTAACTTTCGATTTTTACCCTATTTTTTATTAAATTTCAATTTAGTCCTTTTGCACTTATTTGTTTATAATTTTAGCCCCAATTGTATTCAAAAATTTATTTTTTTAGCCCTTTAATTTTATTCCAATAACAATTTAGCTTCTTTTTGTCTCTGTCTTGGTTTTAATTTTGTTTTGTGTTGTGTTTTACTTTTTTTTTATTTACTCTTTTATTTTTATTATTTCATCGTGATTTTTATGTTTAATCTTGCTTTTATTTTGTTTAATTTTATTTTTATTCGTGAACTTCATTAATATTATTGTTGTTGTTGTTGTTATTACTATTATTTTTATTTTTATTAGTATTATTATTTTATTGTTTTCATTATTTCACTTATTTACATATTTTACTCTAAATTATTTATTTAAATTTCACTTATGTTGTAATTTAGATCATTACTTTCCATATTTTCATAAACCTTTTTTACATCTTTTATATATTTATTTTATTTACTTGGATTTTTTTAGTGTTTTTTTTCCTCTTATTTGTATGCTTTGGTTCTATTATTATCGTTATTCCTTGATTGTTCATATTATTGTTAAAATAGTGCATGTAATATAATTCTCGTAAACTGCCTTTATTATTATATTCGTTATTGTTATTTATTAGTGCAATATTTCATGCATGTAATATTTCGAACATCGTACATTTCTATCCAAATTTGTAAAAATACATTTTTTTAAAACGAATACAATATTCCGTACCCTCGGAATTCGAGAAAATCAATCCTTAATTTACTGGATTTTGATTTTTCCGATAAATCCGAATATACAAATCATTTTTCAAAAACATATTTTTTTAAATTATCTCAATAATTAATAAGACTATGTTCTAACTTACAGAATATGGTTTTTTCTAAAACCTAGATAATCGAATATCCTTCAAATAAGTAAATTTTCGGTATTTATTCTCATATCGAGAATTCAAGATAGTGTCTTAACTTACAGGACATGATTCTCTTTCTCGATTAACGTGAATTGTGCCCCTTTCTTGAATTTTTTTAAATATTTTAACAAAGGATCGTATTTTAAATTTCTTTTTGAATTCTCAATTTTTCGACATTAAGACATTGATTAATCGATTAGGTACCAATTTTGGGCGTTACGGGGGTGCTAATCCTTCCTCGTACGTAACTGACTCCCGAACCCGTTTTTTTTTAATTCGTAGACCAAAATCGTTTTTAAGGTGACCCGATCACACCTCAATGGAAGATCGGTGGCGACTCCTGTTTTTTCTTTTCATTTTCGACACAGTATTTGGTTTTCAAAAATGGTTTCGACAGCTTGGCGACTCCACTGGGGACTGATTTTGAGAGTCGAGCCACAAATTGATTAATTTCTGTCTTTTTGTCGAAAGTTGAAAATTCAATTTAAATTTATGATTCTTTTATTGCATTGTTATAGTTTGCATCATTGTGGTATGTTTGCTTCGTTGGCTTAAGTTTTTTAAATCACTGCATATTGCACTGCATAACCGTTAGGTTATATCCTTTTAAGTGAGAGTGAGAAACTATTCCTTCGTGAGGTCTTCACCTCCGTGCAGGGTAGTAGATCGTTTTCGGGATACATCCGTACCTATGTCTTCGTGAGATTTTCATCTTCGTGCAGCCATAGGGAAATGTATTCCCTTGAACTGAACTCGGTCTATATAGGCCTATAATAGGTGAGGATCGAGGAATCTGCTAGTTCAGGTACCTTTACTTTAGAACCAAACCGCGTATAGTGAGCCCTGAGAGCCTACCCTAGGTAGAATTGTACCAAACCACTAGTAGGTAGATTGAGTAGGTACCCTATTTATGATTTCTTGTTTACTTTAAATTTTAGTTTTAAATGCATTGACTTACTTTGTTTTTTTATTGTGTTTGCATGACATTTTATTATAAAAAGGTGTCGATTCGCATTCGATTACTAAGTAGAGAGCTTGCAATGGAGAATGAATTTCTTAATAAAATGGAAGATAATGCGGTAGTCCGAGTGTGGACAGAGAAAACACAACTTGAGAAAGGTGATAGTTTGACAGAGGGGTACACATCAGAATTATGGGACTTTACTTGTATCAGCGTAACTCAGAACAATCTCCAATAGTTGAAAGAAATATGGGCCCTGTGGGATGATGAAGCCAAACAGTTGTTTTACTATAATTATAGTGATTTGCCTTATTTGCTTGATATTAAGGTAGACGAGCATTCTTTTCGAGCTCTGGCCCAATTTTGGAATTCTGCTTATAGCTGCTTCACCTTTGGGAAGGTAGACTTGGTGCCCATCGTAAAAGAGTATACAGTTTTGCTACGTTGCCCGATGATTCAAGTAGATAAAGTCTACTCAAGAGCTGTTAATGCCCTAACTTTTTTGAAGAAATTGATGAATATCACCGGGATGAGTGAGCAATGGGTTGCAACATGGATCAAGCAAAAGAGGGATATCAAATGCATTCATTTGAGGAACTTAAAGGATCTAATTCTAGCACACCTAATTACGAAGAAGAAAGTTGATGTCTTTGCCTTGAGTATCTACGGCTTAGTTGTCTTTCCCAAAGCCTTAGGACACGTTGATGAAGCAGTCACCGATCTCTTCGACCCACTTGATAATAGGGTTACACCAGTCCCGATAAATTTAGTAGAAACCTTCAGATTATTGAATGCATACAGGAGAGCGGGTGAGGGTAGATTTATCGGATGTGCGCAGTTCCTACTAGCATGGTTCCACAGTCACTTTTGGAAAGTTGATAAGGTTTCTTATCGGGTCTTCTCCGAAAATTATTCGCCTTTGAAAGAGATAGTAGCTATATCGAGGCGGGATGATATCTCGGAAAAAAAATGGATGGCAATTCTTCAGAATCTTCAAGAAGAGGACATTGACTGGAGAGCTCAATAGATGCTTCTAGATGAGATCTTATATCGATGTGGTGATTTTGACTGGGTCCCTCTACTTGGGATTTGGGAAGCTGTACTAAGATAGTATAAGTCAAGATAGTTCGTACTCGCAACTCAATGACTAGCTCAGTGCGAATTCTCATATAAAGGCGATGGTTACAAGAAGAAGATTCGATAGATGTTCAATGCCTGGAACCAGACTCGACGGATGGAGAGATTGGCAGTAGGTCCGATGATGACTCCTGAATATATTGAGTGGTGGGGTAGGAAAATTAATGATAATATCTCTGGACCAAGTCAGAGAGACGGTTAGCCGATAGAAAAACACTTGCGAGTTGTCCCCTCCGAGCTAGAAATTATAATGCAGGATTTTCAAAGAAGAAATTAAGAGTTAGAAAAGAAGATAGAACAAATGAAAGAAGAGAAGATGAATTTGAGAGTAGACATGGATGTTCAGAAGCTAGAAACCGAGATATTAAGAAAAGGGAAGAATAAGGCCGAGAAAAATTTGGATAGCTTGAAGACAAACTATAAAAAGTTGCGTCTCTTGATAAGAACTACCGGGTTAGGGAAAACTTCAGTGCAGTGGTGGCAAGAAATTCAAGAGGAAAAGATCAAGGCTGATAGGTGGGAAAGGAAATTCCAGGAAGCCCAGACGCAGAATGAGACCCTAGAGAAAAGTTTGTCAGAAAGTCGAAATGAAAAAAGGGAATTAAGGGCCAGAGTGGCTAAACTGGAAAGATCTCTTCATCAATATCGAAATCGTAATTCTTTAAGGGAGATGAAAGCGAGCTTAAGCAAGATTGAAAAGATGAAAAGAATAATAGAAGAATTAGAGATGGAGCTACAAGATGGTGAAAGTAGGATTGAGTTCCTTGAAACAAGCAAATAGCGCTAGAATGAACAGCTTCACTATTTTTAGAACCAAGTTAAAAATAGATATTACATTATGGGAGAAGCCATGGTTCAGATTCGAGAGGTAGCCGATCACTTGCAGACTTTGGCAGTACATGTCAATACGCTGAGTGTGAAGTACAAAATTGAATCAGGTCGGTGGCAAGAACTAGCTTCATTACTTAGGAAGATTAAAGTTTTCAGCATTAGGGCAAAGCCTTATTTGTAGCTCATTTTATGTAAAGAAATTTGTTTTCTAGTAAAGTTTTCTAAATGGAATTGAATCAGAATTGACGTATTTTTGCATTCATTTCATGCATTTGCACTACATTACATCATATGTATTAAATTCCACCAAAAGAGCCTAATTGATTGAAGTTATTTCAGTTAATCTGAAAACTAACAAAAACCTATCAACCAAACATCGTTACGGTACTCGAGCAAAATCAAGAGACATGGACCAAAGGTTGGAGAGATTAGAGCAAATGCAAATATATACGCAAGAGCAATTGACCAAATTTCAACAAGATATGAGGAATCAGATGCTAGAATTCCAAAGAAATATGATAAGCCAGTTAGCCCAGTTGCTGGTTGGAGGGTTAGAAAAAAGAAAGAGCCCCATGGTCAATTTCGGGGACGATAACGAAGACCATTCTTATGCTCCAGACTTTACCCCAACAAACACCCAAGCACAACCAGATGCGTATCCACAAATGGTGTCTGTTAACATCAGACCCTAATACCAGACCGGTACTTTGACACCGACAAACTTCTCGACAAGTTCAGGTTCTAACCCATGGAACACTCTAACCAATCCTGTTGTCCTTGATTTGGATGATCTAGCGAAAATAAAACAGGTGAGAGTAGAGCTCTCAAAACAATTTAAATCATTACAAACAGAAAAGACGATGATGGAATTCCCAAATCAATACTTTAAAGGACTCGAAGAAAAATGAGAATGAGGTGAATAACACAAGCATATATAACAATGGTTACTCAAAACCAATTACTGTAGGTCAGCCAAAGACAGCAACCGCTAGCCATCAGGGCCCCTCAAGGCAAGAATCTTACACGATGACAAATACAGAAAAGCCTCAGTTCACGCCTATACCAATGACGTATAGAGAGCTATATCAAAACCTGTTTGACGCACATGTAGTATCCCCTTCTACCTGAAACCAATGCAGGCCCCATTTCCTAAATGGTACAACGCAAATGCCCAGTGCGAATACCATACAGGAATCACGGGGCACTCGATAGAAAATTACACTGCTTTCAAAAAGTTAGTTGAAAGACTCATCAATTTGGGTATTGTCAAATTCGATGATTCATCCGGTACAGAAAATTCGCTACCCAATCATGCTAATAATAGGGTAAACATGATGAGTGAAAATATGGGGAGAATAATCAAGACAGATATTGCAGAAGTAAAACCTCCTTTGAGATGGATCTGGAAGAAGATGACAAGAAGGGGGTTAGTCATTTAGGATTCAGGAGGAAGCCACAAAAAGACAATGAACTATTGTGAGTTCCATCACGAGAAGGGGCACGATATCCAAGAATGCATAGAATTCAGGGCCTTGGTTCAATGCGTGATGGACAATAAAGAGATGTAGTTCTGTGAAGTAAGTAAAGAAGAAAGAAGCCTATGCACAATGTTGGGAAATGTTCACATCAATTCCATATATGAGGAAGCAACTGAAAAAGGGACCTTGTTAGATATCCGTCATTATAAACCAGTGAGTGTGTTAAACAATTAGACTGCAGAAGAAATTCATGTAGTTTTTAGAGCTTACTTAGAGTAATGTTCAGAACACTCTTATTGCTTTTAGCCTAGAAGTGATAAGAACCACTCTGTGAAATAGGTTTATATCTGAACATCATTATTTCAATGAAATACATCATTGCATTCATTTTGAGCAAAATATTCTTTAATTCTTTCCATACGACTAATTATTATTTCATTTTTTTGAAGATTTTTCTTCCAAATCATTCTTTCATTTCATTCATAATCATACTATAAAAATAATTATTCTTAAATTCATATATTCTTTTTATATTCTTTGGTACCTACAATAGGTCACTGGATATCAACGACATTAGTGACGCTGCTACGAGCTCAGAATTTCCTTTTGAACAAGACATGTGTTTAGAGAGATCTCATGACTTTGAAGATGACGTAGACTGTGGCTTATTTCCGGACTTATTGAGGATGGTAGAAAAAAATGAGAAACAAATCCTACTTTACAAGGAATCAATGGAAATTGTGAGCTTGGAATAAGGAAAAAATGTGAAGATTAGAACTAACATTACCACAAAGACGAAGCGAGACCTCATTGAGTTACTCCAAGAATTTAAAGATGTTTTCGCATTGTCATACCAAGATATGCCCGGGTTAAGCACTGACATTATAGTACACCGCTTTCCAATAAAAGAAGACTGCAAGCCAGTTCAGCAGAAACTCCAGAGGATGAGGCCTAATATTGTGCTAAAAATAAAGGAAGAAGTCAAAAAACAATTTGATATTGGGTTCTTACAAGCGGTCAGATATTCAAAATAGGTAGCCAACAACGTCTCAGTCCCTAAAAAAGATGGAAAAGTATGAATGTGTGTAGATTACAGGGACTTGAACAAGGCTGGCCCAAAAGCCAATTTCCCATTGCCTCACATTGACACTTTAATGGATAATACGGCAAGCTACTCACTATTTTCTTTCATGGATGGTTTCTCTAGATATAATCAGATAAAGATGCATCCCAAAGATAAGGGAAAGACCACATTCATACCCTTGTGGGGAACGTTTTGCTATAAAGTGATGTCATTCGGATTAAAGAATGCGGGAGCAACATATCAAAGAGTCATAGTAGCCTTATTCCATGACATGATGCACAAGGAAATTGAGGTTTACGTCGACAATGTGATTACAAAATCCAGAACAGAAAAGGAACATGTGTAGGTCTTGAGAAAATTGTTCTTAAGATTGAAAAAGTTCCAGCTCAAGCTCAATCCAAAAAAATGCACGTTTGGAGTTTGGTTAGGAAAACTGTTAGGCTTCATAGTCAGTGAAAAGGAATTGAGATCCACCTAGATAAAGTCAAGGTGATACGAGAATTACCTCCACCGCGCACCTCCTTCACCTCTTCACATTATGACTTCTCCATGGTCTTTCTTCATGTGGGGCATGAATGTCTTGGGTCAATATCGTCGAAGGCTTCTAATAGGCATCACTTCATCTTTGTGGCCATTGATTACTTTACTAAGTGGGTGGAATCTGCTTCGTATGCTAACGTCACAAAGTCAGCAATTAGCAAATTCTTAAAAAATAAGATCATATGTTGGTATGGGATGCCAGAAAGAATCATATCTGACAATTGCTGAATTTGAACAACAACATAATAGCGAAAGTCTACAGTCAATTCAAGATCTGATACCATAACTCGTTGCCATATCACCCCAAAATGAGCGGCAGTAGATTATTAATTACTTCACCAAACGGGTAGAGGTTGTTTTATACGCCAATATCACCAAGTCGACAGTTAGCAAATTCTCGAAAAAAGAGATCATATGCTGGTATAGAATGCCAGAGAGGGTTATATACCGAATAGCATGATAGCTGATGTCTGTAATCAATTTAAAATTAGACACCACAACTCGTCACCGTATTGTCTAAAAATGAATGGTGCGGTAGAGGCAACCAATAAAAATATCAAGAAAATTGTGGGAAAATGACTGAGACTTACAAAGACTGGCATGAGAAATTACCATTTACCTTCTTTGCTTATCGAACATCGATCAGGACTTCCACTAGGGCAACGCCTTTCTCTCTGATTTATGGGATGGAGGTAATTTTACCGATCGAATTGAATCGAATCGAAAATTTTTGAGTTAATCGAGTTTTCAATCTCATTTTATCATCCTAACTTTATTTGAAGTTTTCTCGAATCGAGTCGAGTGAGATGGAATTCGAATCGAATCGAATATATTTGTTCGAGTTAAAATTTAAAAAATAATTTTGGGTCATTGTAACCGTTGTCACCCATCGTAATAAAATTTGTCCACCTTAATCAAATTTTTTATTAACTTTCATCACCTCATAATTTATTTATTAATTTTTTATATACTGGTTAGCTTATTTGTTTGCTTAGTTGTTTCAATTATCTTCAGATTCTTGTCACTATGTATTTTGGAATTAAAAAATATATTAAATATAAAAATATGATTTTTTAATAAAAGTTATTTTAAAAATAAAATGTGAAATTGATACCAATATAAAATTTTAACACGAATATTTTATGGCATAATTAAGAATTCAATTTTAATATAAATATTCAATATGACTAAACAATTCAATAATATAAATAATATAAAATGTGAAATTTAATTTAATAATATAAATAGTATATATAAATAAAATTATCACTGTTTATGTTTAGTGATTTTTTTTGGATAATTTTGATTCTTTATTTGAGAGTAAAGGGTGAGAAGTAAAAGTTTAGGGGGAAAATAAAAAGTTTTGGGGAATAAAAGTGTGAGGGAAAGTAAATAGGGGGAGTAAAATTTTGGAGGGAAAATATTTAAAAAAAATTGGAGGGGGGAGGGTTTGGGGTAAATGAGAGGTGGGATGGGAAGAGAATAAAAGTTTTAGGGGAAAAGTGGGAGAGAGTAAAAATTTTGGGGGAAAATAAAAGGTTTTGAGGGTTTTGGGGAGTAAAATTTTGAGAAAAAGTAAATGGAAGAGTAAAATTTTGGTGGGAAATGGATTTTGGGTAGATTGGGGGGTTGGGAGGGGAAGGAAGTAAAAGTTTTTGGGGGAAAGTGGGAAGGAGTAAAAGTTTTGAGGGAAAAGTAAAAAAGTTTGGGAGTTTAGGGTAAAAATGTAAATTATTATAGTTTGATATTCGAATTATTCGAGTTATTCGAATTCGAAAACTCAACTCGATTCAAACTCGAAATTCGAAAAAAATTCGAGTTGATTTGAATAACTCATTAACTCAAATAACTCGATTCATTTAACTCGAAATTCGAATTTTTTTTCGATTTTTTCAAATCGAATCGAGTTTTGCTCACCCTTAGTTTAGAACGCACCAGGTTTAAAGGTTGGAAATATTTGAGAAGAAAAAGTCTAAATTAAGACTATCTCTTTGGATTTTGTTGTCAAAAAAATTGATTGAACAAGACGACAAGATATCGTGTTGGTGATAAAGCTTCAATAAACAGACAAGCAATGATTGCCAAGCAATAAGAATAAGTTGTTCTGGAGAAGGGAATTCTACATTTGTACTCTTGAATTGCAGTGGGAGAGGATGGAAAAAGTGTCAGATTTTATACCCCGGGTCTTAATAGCACAAGACTCGTGACCTGGAAGTACGGTTGAACCTTGAGGTTACAGTGGGGCAAACTGATTGAGTGTTTCTTTGGGTCTTTTGTCGAAGGTACCAGCCGAACAAGAACACGTCGATGATAGAGCCTTAATAAACAACGAGCAATAACAACTCAAACATTAAGAGATCATTTTCATGACATTCTGCATTTATTCATACACATCTAGTTAGTAGATTTTGATTTTATTCAAATCATAACATCCTAATCACTAGGCATAAATAGACCCATGAAATGGATTTTACAGGTCATGTTCCCCAGAGAACAGATTGGTGAAACCACAAATCCTATACCGCTGAAGTTACAGAGGGATGAATTGGAGTCATTATGGCGAATCTTTTTTCCCGGGCGTTGCAGTGGAACAGATTAAAGCTGGAGTAACGAATTTTATTTCCTTGGCGTTGCAGTGGAACATATTAAAGTTGAAGGCAGCGAATCTTATTTCCTTAGCGTTGTAGTGGAATAGATTAAAGTTGAAGGCGGCGAATCTTATTTCCTTAGCGTTGCAGTAGATTAAAGTTGAAGGCAGCGAATCTTTTTTCCTTGGCGTTACAGTGGAACAGATTAAAGCTGAAGGCAACAAATCTTATTTCTCTGGCATTGCAGTAGATTAAAGATGAAGGCAGCGAATCTTATTTCCTTGGTGTTACAGTAGAACATATTAAAGTTGAAGGCAGAGAATCTTATTTCCCTGGCGTTGCAGTAGATTAAAGCTGAAAGTAGCGAATCTTCTTTCCTTGGCGTTGCAGTGGAACAGATTAAAGCTGAAAGTAGCAAATCTTATTTCTCTGGCATTGCAATATATTAAAGCTGAAGGTAGCGAATCTTATTTCCTTGGCGTTACAGTGGAACAGATTAAAGCTGAAGGCAGCGGATCTTTTTTCCTTGGCGTTGCAGTGGAATAAATTAAAGCTGAAGGCAGCGAATCTTGTTTCCCTGGCGTTGCAGTAGATTAAAGCTGAAGGCAGCAAATCTTATTTCCTTGGCGTTACAGTGGAACAGATTAAAGCTGAAGGCAGCGAATCTTATTTCTCTAGCGTTGCAGTGTAATAGATTAAAGCTGAAGGCAACGAATCTTTTTTCCCAGGCGTTGCAGTGGAACATATTAAAGCTACAAATTATGACGGATCTTATCTTCTTAAAGTTGCAGTGGAGCAGATTGAAGCCACCAGCCTTATCTCTCTGAAGTTGCAGTGGAGTAGATTAAAGAAAGCGAATCTTATTTCCTTGGCGTTGCAGTGGAACAGATTAAAGCTACAAATTATGGCGTATCCTATCTTCTTGAAGTTGTAGTGAAATAGATTGAAGCCACTACCCTTATCTCCCTGAAGTTGTAGCGGAGCAGACTGAAGATAGCGGATCCTATTTTCCTGGCGTTGCAGTGGAACAGATTAAAACTACAAATTATGGCAGATCTTATCTTCTTGAAGTTGAAGTGGAGCAGATTATGCCACCAGCCTTATCTCCCTGAAGTTGTAGCAGAGCAGACTTAGGACAGCGAATCTTATTTCCCTGGTATTGCAGTGGAACAGATTAAAGCCACAAGTTATGGGAAGTTGTAGTGAAGCAGATCAAAGCCACCAACCTTATCTCCCTGAAGTTGCAGTGGAGCAGATTGAAAATAGTAAATCTTATATCCCCGAAGTTACAGTGGGTTAGAAAAAGGTTACTTGAAGAAGTGAAGTACCAAAAGAAATCAAGACTCAAGAAGACCGGGCAAAATCCAAAAAAAACAACTATGAAGGAAGAAAACGAAGCGATAGTGATGACTTTGAATGCAAAAATCGAGGAGCTTGAGGAAGATCTTGCTATGTGCTGAACTGTTGTGGTTAAAGGGGTGTCGAGTGCAATACTAAATCGAGATATTGATGTCCCCAAATTGGAGAAGTTTAAGGGGTAAGGTCCGCGATTGAAGTAGACAATTTCTTGTGGGAGATGGAGCAATACTTCCATTCCGTGGGCATTAAGAATGGCGATGATAAGGTAAATACTGTTGCTCGGTATTTTACTAATTTTACTCTTATTTGGTGGAGAAGACTTGTCGTGCTTGAAAGAGAAAACTATTTATCAAGGATCGGTTCAAAACTAGAACAAAAATCATACTTGAAGCTAGAATTTCATCACATCAGTTTATTCAATTTAAATTCGTTTCTGTTTATTTTTACTGTTAATTTGATTTTAATTATCTCTATTATTTTTACTTTTTTTTCATATTTAAATTCTCTCTTTTTATTTTTGCACAGACCGTCACATGTCGTGGGCACTATAGCTGCTTGATATGCAACCTGATTAAATCAAATTGATAATTTTAGATATCCCAATCTTTATGTGATCGACCTTATTCCCTATATTGCTATTTATATTTGTTTAGGTGTGGGGATTTATTTTTGGTGGATTCGACACCCATCAACCTCGATTTGGTACCGCTTTCGTGGCTCGCATCAGAACAATGCTTTACCCCTAGATGTCGAGTCAACTGTTGCACTTCAATGGATTTTGAAGAGAACTAGCTAACTCTGGGTTCGAGTGGCATTTCGGCTCTAACCACAACTCGTCTGTTGATTCTTCAACAACAGTTAGTTTGGACCTCCTCTTAGACCTAGTTTAGGAATGCTTCTCAAAAACACTTTTAGGGAAAAAAAAACACTTTTGGGACAAAAGCATTCCTATCCAAGCTGATTCTTTAGAGAAAAAGTGATTTTCCAAGACAAAAATTGGCCTAAAAGCACTTTTTGTAGAAGTTAAAAATCTTAACTTCTCCCCAAAAGTGCTCCCCTCTCCCAAAAGCACTTTTGAGAAGCAGTCTTAAACTAAGCATTAGTTCCACCCAAGTTTTGTCCTAGTCATGGATAAATCACCCAGGTTCAAGTCCATAAGCAATGACAATCGCCAACTAATTCTTCAAAATGTTTCAATATTTTCAGAATCGAACTGGATTAGCCAGTTAGACGAAGATCGATTGGGGTACCGATTTCGAATAATAGATCAAAATGATTTATTCATGAACCAATCATATCAATTAAATTGATAGCCAACCTGATTAAATCGAAATTCTCTTACTTTTTAAATAAACTTTTAACAATTTATTCAATTAAACTCGACAAATCGGTCCAATTCAACCACCTATCCGCTTCCAAAAACCATATAAAAGCAGAAATTCACGTCAACAGAAGTAGGATTAACCCTGATAATCCTTTGTTGCAATCCCTTAGACGGCGACCATAAAACAAATCATTAAAACTTAGGTTGTACCATCTCAAAGCTCGAACAATAAAACCAAGCGAAAAATTAGAAATCAAAGCACAAATTGTTTACACAAATTTCTCCACAATCAAAGATTGAGAAATGATTTTTAATCTACTCATATTAAAAAAGGTAATGAGCAAAATCCAAAACAGGAAGAAGAAACAAAAAGAACTGAGAACAAAAATTAAACATTAAAAGATCTCAAGAACTTCCAACACAAAGCCATTACAATGCGGGCAATTCCCTCGCTGAACCGAAAGCTCCTTCGAACAAAGCCGACAATAAGTATGCCCACAAGGCATAAACGCCGAGCTCGTAAGGTTCACCTTACAAATGCAACACGTGAACTCAATTCCCTTCGCTTGCACAATCTCTTCTTCCTCATCTTCCTCATCTTCGTCATACTCGTCCTCATCGTCTTCGCCCATGTAACTCGACCCTGACTCACCCAACAAATCCATCAACGACATCGTAACGGGTTCCTCAGCCGCGGATGAATCGTTTTTTTCCGCAGCTGCGGCTGCTTCTGCTGCTTCTTGTGAAGCCACTGCTTCTCTTGCCGACAATATCCTCTTTGCTCCCTTTGGCGATGATCCAGGAGAACCATCGTCGTCGTCATGGATATTTTGTGGCTTGAAGCTTCTTGATGGTGGACCGTCGCAGGGCATAACGGTATCGACGGGATCTTGGTGATCTTGTGCGTACCGTACGGAACTCCTCCGACCCAATTGCGCCGCCCTGGGGTTCCTTACCGGAGCACGATCACCTATTTCGGCAATGCGGTTGGTTTCAGCAAAGGAAACACGCCGCGGGTTTTGGGGTTTCTTAGCTTGAATGTTAACATCAGATGCCGGGATCGAAATCGAGGAGGTCCAACCCGAACCGGTTTTCCTGAGCTTAAGCTTCTCACGAAACAATTTCCAACTCTTCTTGTCCTTGTTAGCTGGATCATCTCGTACAGTCTCCGGAGGCGTATGGTTATGACTGGGCGGCGGTTCAGACCGTTTAGCGTGTCCCAAAACGTCGTCGAGAGTTAAACCGGCTAGACTGCTGTCAACCGCCGACATCTGCTAAAAAAATCATATTCATAACCTTCGATTATCACTTTCCACCGCATTGCAGTTAAACATAATAAATCAATAAATAAAACAAATATCAAATACCTTAAATTTTACGTGTGGCAAAAAAAAAAAGAAGAAACAATTATAATGAATTTTTTTTTCCCACAGCTCTCAATTATTGTTCACCTGTTCAAACAAAGACAAGCACTGCTAAATATTTATTCATCTTGATGAGACTCGTCGCCTATCAGTTGTTATCCTTTAAAATAAAATTTTGATGAACTTTTTAATATTTTCGGTATTATTTTTTTATGGGAGTTTTTGGTTTTTAACTCCGTTGAGAGTAGCAAGTGCTTTAAGAGTTTAATACGACCAATTATGTGTGTGCATACAGTCGATAAAGAAAATCTTAACCACACATACAACTTGTCTTATTAAGAATTAAACGAAGCATTCTCATTCAGTGAGCCATTCACGACTGGTGATGGAGTTGGAAGATAAAACATTCATCGAGGATAAGAACGAGCATATTGAATTCTATGCTATTCCCATATCAACCGTTACACGACAAGTCTCTAATAAAACTAAAAACAGAAAAGATAAAATGGGAGCACGCACGCATCCGAAAGGGTAATCCATGTAAAATGGAATAAAAATCTCTCATCACTTTACAGATTACTGGTTCTGTCTTTTCCCCCCAAAGGAAGAAGAGTTTGAAAAGAGGGGACGGTAAGGGAAAAGAGAGAGGAGAGAGGGATTTGTGATAAAGGGAACGAGCGAGTATTATGGGGAATATGTGGAGTGGCCTGTTACTCGTTTCTCTTTTGACAAGTTATCTCGTTGTGAGAATATTTATTTTGATTTTTAATTTACCAAAATTGTATATGTTTGTTTCAATACTCACATCTACTTTAATATAAATATATAAATCAAATTATTACATTAATTAAGTTTTTATAATTTGACTTTTCGTTTGAATAAGATTAGATCGGTCCGGTCAATTGGATTTGGAACTGGTCGGAATATTAGTCTTAAATAAATTGTTATATCAATTGACTTAGAAATCAATATGGACCGGTTGAATCGAGAAAAAAATCAATTGAACCTAATAGTTAAACCGGTAAATCGATCTTATTCAAATATTTTTACTTTTTTTAATTATTCATTTAATTGAATTGACCAGATCGATTGGATTAATGAACTAGTAATCCTCAAATATTGTTTTTCTCTAATTTAGTTATAGGCTTGGGTTGAGTTACATTGTCAATGTTATAGGTAATCCATTATATACGCATTGAACTTCAACTTTGTAATAAGATTTGGATTATCAATAAGTGTTGGGTGTAGTGGTAACTAATATTATACTTTTAATAAGAGAACTCAAGTTCTAACCTTTAAATCAACTAGGTGTACAAGGGAAGAAATTCTCTTACTTGAGTTGACAAATGGCTAGTTTAGCAATGCTTTTAAAAAGTAACGTGTAAAAGTGTTGTTAAGAAGTACTTTTGAAAAGTTTGGTTTAAGAAATCTTGAGTGTTTAGCATTGCTGTGAAAAATACTTTTGAGAAATAAAATGTCCATTTTAGACATGATATTATCAAGTAACAAAGATGCATTTAAATAATATTTAAATTAGTTAATATTATTATATTTTAATAAGAATATAAAAAATAATTCATTATAACTTGTTGTTAATATTTTAATATATGAAATATAAATTTTAAATATTTTTAAGTAATAAATATTAATTATTTATAAAATTTATTTAGAATAAATAAAATATATTTTAAATATTTAAATATAACCATTAAATATTTGTAATTAGATATTAACACATTTGTATTATTTTTTTAAAAATATTTCTTATTTTTAATTAATAATTTTAATACATTTGTAAATTAAACACCAAGAAAAAAAAGAAGGAAAAAAACTATCTTGTTAGAGAGGTGAAAAAGTAATTAAAGACAAAGTGTTTTGGTTCCTTTTTTAAAGTGCTATTTAAAATCCAAACATTTCAACTAAAAGTAGCTTGTTTAGCACAGTCTTTTTTAAGAACTACTAAACAAGCCTAAAATCAACTAAATTTTTAGCATTTAAATTATTGGGTATTTAACTAAATTTTTTAAAAACTTTGAGGATTTTAATTAAAATTTTCAAAAAAAATTGTTAGATGTAATTAAAACTTTCAAAAATCACTTGCTGCCCTCTAAAGTCTAGAAGAAAAAAAAATGTATGTGCAATTGATTTTTTTAAAAATTTGTTGAAGGTTGGATTAAAGGTGCTTGAGTATCAATAAATATTGAGTGTAATGGTAAAATATATTACATTTTTCCGAAAGTAAATCAAAGTTTAGATATTGAAAGAGACGTTATTGAGAAAGACAAATACGAACTTCGTAAATATTAATTATCATGGGATGTAAATAAGGTACATTAGTTTTAAAAAAGGACTCGAGTTAATTGGAAGGTAGCCTTCCACACAAAACCTAAAGGAGAATTCCCACACTCTTTGATTGCTTGGCTGGCAATATTAGACATTTTAGGGGTAGACTTTAAACTTGCACGGAATGCACTAGTTTACACTTTGTGGCAAAAATTTACGACATCACTAAAAACAATTTCCGAAAAGTATTAATGAAAAATAGATTATTTTTTATAAAAGCTTATATTTTCTAAAGTTTGGTTGATTTTGTGTGATTTTTCGTTGCTTGTCAAATTTTGTTGAAACTTAAAGTTGTTAATTACTCGAACAAACTAAGTTGAAAGGAAGTGTCTGACTGTAATGATTACTCTATATTGGAACTGCAACAATTGTGTAAATAAAAAAACAAATAACATCAATATTTGTTTACGCAAATTGGTTTCCCTACATCTACAAAGTTTAGCTTAGTGAGTAATTCTACTATCTTTAATCACAAATACAACAAGTTAATAACACTCTATCACTCTCTAAGTATAGAGGTTTTATCTTTGTACCTAAAGACTGGAAGACTCACCTTTGTACATTTAGACTGTAAACACTAAAAGTTTACTCTTCAATTGCACCCATACAATCAGTTCCACCACGAACAAACAAAGAGCTATCAATATGCTCTCTTACATAACCTATACAAATCTAGAAATATATATAAGTTTGTAGGCTTGCTAGCATGTTAGCGATTGAATACAAAGCAACTCAGTGTAATTCTTAACATGCTAATTACAGTGAGTTTCTAAGGATTGTCATTGAGTTATGGGGATTTGTTCAGATCTAGTTGCTATTTTCCTAGAAGAATACACTTTAGATTCAATCAATCTGATTGTCATAGAGTTTTTTTACCCAATTTTAAAAAGTTATAAAATAATTATTAAATTATTCGAGAATTTTTATTTAAGTCATTAAGTTATTTTTTTAAAATTCAACCATCAAACTCTAAGTGACGATTCAATGACTAGTATCCATAGACAATTAAAAATATATACATTAGATCCCGTTGATCTAATTATCAGCTTTGAAAATTAAGGAAGAAAATTGTTGATATTTTAGTTTGTATAAAGTTATCTAATAAAAAAGAAAGTGAGGGAGAATTTTCTATTAATGCAAAAATTGTTGAAAATTGAAGGGTTGGGAAATGGATTCCCACCTTAATTCATTTAATGATTAATTAAAAGTTCCACAAAAAAATAATAATGAAAATGGTAAGAACCCTCGTGTAGTGCACTTCTCGATTCTTCCACACAGCTCCATTGTTGAAACCAACCAAAAACCTTTCCTTTTTCAGTTTTATAAAGTCCTTCTCCTTTCTTCCCAAAAGTCCAAGCTTTTTCCTTCTCGTCTTCGTCAATAATTAAGGGCCATTTTCTTCCTCGTTCTCTCAAATCATTTTTCTTTACATTTTCCCTTTGATTTTTCTTGTTTAACTAATTTATCTCTTGAATTTTTCATATAGCTTCAATCTAACATAGTTGGTTGCTTGTTTTCCGAGATTCAACCATGTCTCATATCCTTTTTTTTCTTTCTAATTTGTTTGATTAATACATAATTTATAGCTCTTAAGCTTTGGTATTTCCTGGTTTCTTTTTTCTTTTTTGTGTTAATTCCTCAACTCAAGCTAACGGGGTAACCAGAGAGAGCGAGATCGAGAAAGGGCACAAGCCAGAGCAGCCCACAAAGCCAAAGGTTCCAAAGACGATGGGTTAACCCCTGAGCAACGGCGTGAAAGGTTCCCTCTTTCATTTTTACCTTTTCTTGAATATCTTTAATTGTGCGAATTTTGCGTCTTCGTTTTTTTACTTGTGGCTTTGAGTCGATGGACAGAGATGCAAAGGCATTGCAAGAGAAGTTGGCGAAGAAAGCGGTTCAAGCGACGGTTGGATCCGAGCGGCAAAGTGGGATTAGAAACAAGAAATAGAAGTGGGAAGTGATTATAGATTGCAGGGTAAAAGTGAGAGTGTGATTATATTAATTGGATTGGGAAAATCGTGTCTTTTGTTTTTTATTTTAACAAACGCTTGGTGTGCATTTGTTTTAAAGTGATTTGCAAATGGAATTTGATTTCCCATTTGAACATCATTATCTAATTGATTGTCTTTCCAATTCTAAACTTCAGAAATTCCAGCTGATCATTCAACTAAAAAATTAGCCTTTGAATAAGTTTGATTCAAAATAATATTATGAATCTAACCCATGAATATTATAAAAAAAATTATAAATGGGAAGTAAGATTTTGAAAAACCCTTTTAGCTACATGAGAAAAATTATAAAAAAATGGAATGAGCAATGTTGAAATCTGGGACCGACAAAAGAGGTAAGACGGCATAAGTTGTAATGCTAACATTTACACATTCATATACTAATGTAAAACCTTATGCTTCCACTACAAGTAAACTATATATATATCATCAACATGTACCCTGTTTCAGATTCTATGCTAGTCAGAGTCAGCAATAACCAGAGAGATGATCAACCACCATAATCGAGAGGGGGCTGGAAAGGGCCGCGAATACTTATCCTTTGGTTCTCATAATCGTGATGCTGCCTTTACCACCTTCGGTACGTATTTTAGTTTTGCCAACAACAAGCTTCCCGGAAAAAGCTGAAGTCGGTAGATCTTCGTTGCTTTGTTTCGGTTTTGACGGTGGGGGTGTTTGGATTCGCTGGTTTATATCCTTGAGGGTCACGTCTCCGTGGAAACCGCAGGGTTTAATGAAAGCAAATGGGTAGGCAATTGAAGATGGCAGTTTAGTGGGAGGACATATGAATGACTTCCTACCTAAATAAGCAAAAACACAATGTTCTTACGTGTTGATACCACAAATAAGACGTCTCAAAAGCATAACGAACACAAAGGTTACCTTTGAAAACAACATTTTTAGGGGTTTGAGTTGCCTGTTTTTGAACAGCATCGGGGCCAGACTCAGGTTGGGCATTGAAATACTCTATGAACATGGAAACAATGTTGTTAAAAAGTGAATATAACAACTCGTAGAGAAAGACGACAATCATGAAGGCACGGAACAGGAATCATTTACCCGAAATATCGATTTGAATGTCAGATGAGGTGTTAAGGTTCCTGAATCTCATATATTAAGGCAATCAGAATATATTAATATAACGATGAAACGAAAATGTTGAAAACCCATAGAAGCATACATATCATTAGAGCTAAGAAGCATCTCCGCATCGTTGAAATATTCAGCAAGCCACCCTTCACACAACTGATCTAAGCCCTCATAACTGAAAGCCGAAGCATCCTCTGCAAAATGTTGTTACAATTAAAAACCCGAGTATGCATTCGATTCAAGTTGATTATTATTTGTACGAAAACGGAAAACCTGAAAATCCAGCAACCCGCTGAGACGCATCAGGTAAAACCTCTGCCAGCAACTCATCCCTCTCCTAAACATTGAAAGAAGAAACAAATAAACAAAAGCATGTAAATAACACAACAGGAAAGTAACTTGATACCAATCCAACGGAACTCACTCTTGATTTTAGAAACGTAGATGGCATTTCATCACAGAAAAGGGAAGAATCTACTTCAAAAGTGTCGAATTGAAGCACTCTACGTCTTTTAAGTCCAGAAGAGGTCTCCCTCGTATCCTCAGTTTCCTTGCTAATATCATCTGAAGTTCACAATCTTACTATTACTTTAAAAGAAAGAGAAGAACAGATGTTAAATAAAAACAAGAAAAGTTTCAAAGAAAACTAAGGAAGAAAACTACCATTACAGGTATAATGGTATGAGAGATCACCACATTCCTTAACAGGGGTCGTTTCATTGAACATGTAGGAAAGGTCTTCCTCATTCAGGGTCATCGGAGTCCATACACCTTGGAATGCATCTGCATAGATATTATTCATACATCATTTTGGTTACTTCAAAACTATTAGCTTGAAATCATCAACAACAGAGGCAATAATTTACCAGAATCAGAGTTCTTTTGAACACCATAATTCTCCGCATGCCAATCCCAAGGACTTCTGGTATTGCTACCAATCAAATAATAAACATAAATATACATACATACATACATACATACATACATACATACATACATACACCCACACACGCACACACGCGCACATACATGCACGCACACCCACACACATAGCTGAATGATATTCAGGCCAAAGCAGAGAGAGGCAATGCAAATGGACTTCACAATGAATCATCCAATGCAGTACCTAAAAGTGGAATCCATGTTTACATCTCACAAGCATTAAGCAAAATCTTACATAGGGTTTACAACAGTATAAGTTCGTAATTAAGTCACCAATTCACCAAGATAATCCATCCATCATATTACAAGTCAATTATGAAACAACAGCAAACAGTTAACATTTCCACCTCAAAAGTAAAAATTGAAGCATTGGATCCAATAACAGTGACTCAAACAAGCATCCCATGTAGAATCACAGAAAGGATACAATGTTATTCAGCAGTGATGTTTAAGCTAATAAAAAACCACAAAAAGGAAAAAAACAACAACAACAAAAAAAACACAGTGACCCCCACCATTTTCATCAGAGCCCACACCTTCATTTCACTCTCTCAATTACCCATTTCAGTCACAGTAAAAATCAAAGCAAACCCATTTCTAAACGAAGCATTTAATCCATAAAAAAAACTTAAATCAAAGAAAAACATAAGTTCATCCTCAAATGAAATGCTAAAAAAGAAAATAAAAAACCCAGAAACAAACATCAGAAACACATGCATTTTAAACCCATAAGAACACGAAATAGAAAAAAGGAATTTACTGATCATTGTTGTAATCCATTTCTTCAGCTTTCCTTTCAAAACTGAACCAAACCAACCCTTCTATTTCCCCCTCTTTTTTTTTCTCAGTCTTCACTTCTTCAACAACACCGCCAAAAGTAGCCGTTACACAGAGATGGACATTTTCCTTTTTCTCTGAGTCTTTCACTATTTATCAAAGGCAAAGGGAACGAACCCAACAACACGAATTTCTTTTTTCCTTTTTTGCTTTTGACGAGGGGGGCGTGATACACGGGATATTGGGCTGCGGTTGAATCAGGCGCGTGGTTTTCGGGAATCGACAAAAGCAGCAATGGTATATACACACACACACACACTAAGAACAACGTGAGAGAGAAACAAGGGGTGCTGCTCTGTAAGGAAAAGATGGGATCGTGCTTTTAGTTGCGGGGAGAATAAGGTGACTATCATCGCCTAAAGATAAAATGGGTCCCTTTATTCTGCCATTAAAATTAATGAAATTTATTGAGTTTTTTTATACGTATATAGTATAGATATTTAATTTAGGGTAAATCTACACCAAGGTCATTAAATTATTAGTAAATGTATATTTTAGTCACTTAATTTTAAAATGTTAAAAAATGATCACTAAACTATTCAGAAGTTTTCATTTAAGTCATTGGGCTGTTAATTCCTTTTAAAAGTGCAACTAACGAGCTCCAAGCGACCATTCAGTGATCAGTACCCATTGACAAGTAGAATAACATACTTTAGATCTAAGTCAATCGAACAGTTGTCGAAGATTTAACCCTTATTTGAGAACTTTTGTAAATATTAAGTCCTTATATCAGCAACCCCTAAAAGGTTAGACCAAATTTAAGTCTTTAACCCCCAAAAGTTGAAAAATTTTCAAAATAGATGATTAAAATATAAATTTAGTAATAGATTAGTAATTTTGGGTGTAATTCACCCTTTCTTTTATGCATGCATGTGGACGAATTCTATAGTTGGTACTTATATTCTATGCTAAAATTGGGTGTTTTGATCGATGAATAACAGATAAAATCAGTGTAATTTCCCATTTATCATTAGTTGGATTTAATGGATTTGGAATCGAGATTTTCAATTAAAAATAAGATGTATTTTTTTTATTAAATAAGTATCACTATTCAATATGGTAAGTAGTTAATGGAAACATGTATTTGTTTTATAATTTGTGGCTCATAATGTTTATATTTATTATATTTGATTGATTTTTATTATTTTATATCTTTTATATAAATACATGATTAAATTTAAACTCATGCATTAGTTTATTTTTCACTCAAATTGTGATTTGTGAATATATCATAATTTAATACGATTTAAAGCTATAATAATAAGAATGAATCCCACAATCATCATCATTTATTCAGACTTGAAAGACAAAATAAATTTCAACAGGGCTTATACATAATTTATCATTAAATTCACCCATTTCTTTTATTCAATTTATCTCACCAACCAATTTATTTTTTACTAATTAAATTGATTTTGTATTAATTATTTTAAATCTCGTCCTATGAGTTTCTTTTCTAGAATTATAATTTTGAATATTTTTTATTTAATTTATAATTCTTTTCATTAATACTATGGGATGTGTCTCGAATTTTCGAACAAATCATTTTTGGACAAATCAGAGAAGAAATAAAATCAACATCACGCCGAGGAGGAGCACGACGTTCCCAACAACGCGACGGATGACGTCCGGACGTGGCGACATGTACTCAACTTAAATCGGGTTTATTCTCCTAGTTAAACTCTACCATCTTTTTCTAGTTAAATTATGATTAGTCTAGGAATATTTTAGTCATATTAGGACTTTAATATTAACCTATTTAAAGGTTGTAACTGTTGTTCCAATAGGGTCGGAAGCGTGTAAATTATTGTACTAAAAAATCACACAAAGTTCAATTCCCAGGAAAGAGAGGTGGATCACATAGATCTCTTAAATACCAAGTCTTTCCTTAGACAGAATATCCCTTCTATAGTAATTTAATAGCACAATTAAATACTACTATTATACCCTCAAATATTGAAAGAAAAATAGGACAAGAAAGAACACAAGAGTTTTAACGAGGTTCGATAAATTATACCTACGTCCTCGGGCACTAACACCAGATGATAACTTTACTATCTCCAAAGTATTACAAACAAATAGAATTCCTTAAGAATTCTCAAATGGGAGAAGAGAGAAAACTAAGAGAGAAAGATTGGTTGGGATGAATTGAAATGAGAAATGAGAAGGCTTATTTATAGTTGAGGTTCAAGGACCAAACAATAAATAGCCCATTATCTCAAGGACCAAAAAAAATTATCCCTTGCCACTTTTCCAAAGTTGGTGGTTGTCATTATTGATTGTCTCCCATTAATGTTAATGGCAACCATTATTAATTGTCTTCCATTAATGTTAACAATCTCCACCTTGAAGATTTGATTAGGATAATCACATCTTCACACACTTCCTTCAACTCCCCAAATTCGATAAAGCTATCTTTTGTAGTGCCTACAAATGCGCTCTCGAGCGCCATACACCTGAAGGTGCTCAAATTCTCAGGATGTTAATCAAGTTCAAACAATGATTAAACTTGATTGTTGTTACCACCTTGGTCATCATATCTGCGGGATTATCTGCTGTCGAAATCTTCTGAAGTAGAATTTTTCCTTTTTCAAAGACTTCCCGCACAAAGTGATATCTTACGTCGATATGCTTGGTTCTTGAATGATAGACTTGATTTTTCGCTAAATGAATAGCGCTCTGACTGTCACAATATAAACTTATGTGACTTTGAACAACTCCTAAGTCTTTCAACAATCCATTAAGCCAAATAGCCTCCTTAACAGCTTCTGTAACTGCCATATATTCTGCCTCTGTAGTAGACACAGCTACTGTAGACTGTAAGGTAGACTTCCAACTCACTGGGGCTTTCGCAAGAGTAAACAGATACCCCGTAGTTGAACGACGTTTATCTAAATCACCAGCAAAGTCGGAATCAACATATCCAACTACAAACTGACCAAGTGCTTCATCCTGTTCAAAAATTAAACCAACATCTACGGTTTTTCGAAGATACCGTAGAATCCATTTCACAGCTTGCCAATGTCCTTTTCTAGGATCATGCATATACCTGCTCACAACTCCAACAGCTTGTGAAATGTCAGGCCTCGTACACACCATCACATACATCAAACTCCCAACTGCATTAGCATATGGGACTTTCGCCATATATTCTCTTTCATCTTCAGTCTTCGGAGATAATTGAGCACTAAGTTTCAAATGAGAAGCAAGTGGGGTACTTACATGTTTTGTGTTTTCATTTACACCAAAACATTGTAATACCTTTTTTAGATATTGCTTCTGATTTAAACAGAGCTTGCCTCTCGGTCTATCTCTACTTATCTCCATGCCGAGAATCTTCTTGGCCTCACCTAGATCTTTCGTCTCGAACTCTTGATTCAACTGAGCCTTCAGCTTATCTATCTCATTTTGGCTCTTCGAAGCGATTAACATATCATCAACATATAAGAGTAGATAAATGAAAGATCCGTCATGCAGCTTCTGCAAATATACACAATTGTCATATTTGCTTCTTGTGTACTTCTGTCTTCTCATAAAGCTATCAAATCGCTTGTACCACTGCCTCGGGGATTGCTTCAATCCATATAGCGATTTGTTAAGCTTACAAACCCAATTTCTACCACCAGCATCTGTGTATCCTTCGGGCTGAGTTATATAGATCTCCTCTTCTAACTCACCATGCAAGGAAGCCGTCTTAACATCAAGTTGAGCTAGCTCCAAATTCAACTGTGCTACCAAGGCCAACAAAGTTCTAATGGAGGAATGCTTCACAACAGGGGAAAATACATCATTGTAGTCAATTCCCTCCTTCTGAGCGTAGCCTTTAGCTACCAATCTTGCCTTGTAGCGAATATCCTTCTTGCTAGGAGATCCATCTTTCTTTGCGAATACCCACTTGCATCCGATTGCCCTTTTACCTTTCGGTAATTGCGCCAACTCCTAAGTATTGTTCTTCCGGAGAGACTGCATTTCTTCATCCATGGCACTTTTCTATTTATCACTTTCTAAGCTTTGCATTGCTTCTTGATAAGTGATAGGAATATCATCAACAACGGGAAGGGCGTAGGCCACCATATCAGTAAATCGAGCAGGTTTACGAATTTCTCTCCGTGGCCTTGCAACTGCAACTGGTTCTGGTGTACTTAGTGGTTCTTGGGTCAGAACCTCTTCAACCTCTAATTCCTCCATTGTGGCTGGAGAATTAGACTTATTAACTGGGCAAATCCCCATCTGCTCAAACTCCACCTGTTTTGGAGTACACTCCACCTGCTGTGGAGTATTGCTCGTCTGAATATCTTTATCTGCTACCTTTTTCAATGTGGCAGATTCATCAAAGGTAACATCTCTGCTACAGATCATTTTCTTTGTGCTTAAGCACCAAAGACGAAATCCCTTCACTCCAGAAGTGATTCCCATAAAGAGAGCTTTCTTTTCCCTCGGATTTAACTTTGACTCCTTCACATGGTAATATGCAGTGGTTCCAAACACATGTAATGAATCATAATCTGTAGGCGGTTTTCCAGACCATACCTCCATAGGAGTTTTTCTTTCTAATGCAGATGATGGCAAATGATTAACAAGATGGCCAGCGTATGTCACAGCCTCAGCCCAAAATTGCTTGCCCAACCCAGCATTGGACAACATACATCGAACTTTCTCCAGCAATGTTCGATTCATACACTCTGCCAATCCATTCTGCTGTGGTGTATCCCTAACTGTGAAGTGTCGAACAATACCATACTCTTGGCACACATTGAAGAACGGATCACTTTTATATTCCCCTCCATTTTCCGTCCTAAGCAGCTTGATTTTCTTGCCAGTCTGGTTTTCGATCATAGTTTTCCATTTAAAAAAAACTCTAAGCACTTCATCCTTAGTTCTCATGGTATACACCCAAACTCTTCTGGAAAAGTCATCAACAAAAGTAACAAAGTAGTGTTTTCCTCCCAATGAAGGTGTCTTGGAAGGCCCCCACACATCTGAGTGAACATATTCCAAAATACCTTTTGTATTATAGATAGCAGTACCGAATTTCACTCTCTTTTGCTTTCCCAGAACACAATGCTCGCAAAATTTTAATTTGCAAGCCTTTGCACCTTTCAACAATCCTTGCTTTGCCAGAATTTGCAAGGATTTTTCGCTGGCATGTCCCAACTTCATATGCCACAACTGCATTGAGTCCAATTCTTTGTTACCGAAAGCTGTAGCGACTGCTCCAATAACTGTACTACCTTGGTAGTAATACAAGTTATTTTTCCTGATGCCCTTCAATATCACAAGTGCGCCAGATGTCACTTTCAAAACCCCATCTCTCATAGTAACAACTGAACCATTGGATTCTAAGGCTCCCAATGAGATGAGATTTTTCTTCAAACTGGGCACGTACCGAACATCAGTCAGAACTCTGGTTGATCCATCTTGATTCTTTAATTGGATTGAACCTATCCCAACAGTTTTACAGGCATTGTCATTGCCCATATAAACAACTCCTCCATTTAGTTCTATTAAATCAGAGAACCACTCCCGGTTAGGGGACATATGATAGGTACAACCCGAATCCAATATCCACTCATCTGAATGGAACGACGATGATTATGCAACCAGTGATAGTTCAGAGTCACTAGTATCATGCTTAGCAACACAAGCATCTACAGCAGCTTTTCCTTTATTCTTCAACTTTAGACAATTTTTCTTCCAGTGGCCTTTCTCATGACAAAAAGCACATTCATCTTTCCCGAGTCTGGACTTTGACTTTGATCTCCCCTTTTGAGTTTTCTTCCGAGTGTATGAACGACCTCGGACTACTAAAGCTTCTGTATCTCTGATTGAGTTTTTCTGTTTCTCCTTCTTTCTCTGTTCATAACTGTATAAGGCCGCACAGACTTCGCTCAGAGATATATCACTCCTGCCATGAAGTAGAGTAGTTTCTAGGAACTCAAACTCCTCAGGAAGTGACCCCAACAGCATCAAAGCCAAATCTTCATCTTTGAATGTCTCATCCATATTCAGCAAATCAGTGACTAACTGATTAAATTTGGTGATGTGATCATTCATTGTAGTACTTGGGACGTATGTGAAGCGAAACAGTCTTTTCTTCAAGTGGAGCTTATTTTGACTGTTTTTCTTAAAAAAATTTTCTTCAAGTGCCACCCACAACTTATTTGCAGAAGTCTCCTTTGAAAAAGCATACCTCTGCTTTCGAGAAAGGCATGATCGAATTGTACCACATGCCAACCGATTGATCGCCTTCCAATCTTTCTCCTGTACATCATCTGGTTTCTCTTCATCAATGGCAATGTCTAGACCCTGCTGAAAAAGGGCATCTAGAACCTCACTTTGCCACATACCAAAATGGCCCGTGCCATCAAAGATCTCCACGGCCAATCTTGCATTTGCAATTGTCGGTCTTGTCCACATGGACGATGTTGAAGCTCCTACACCGACCGTTTTCTCCATAATCTTTCAATATACCTAAGGAAATCTTTTCTGATGTGGAAGATCAGTTTAAACTGCAACCACAGAGCATACTACGATTAACCTTCGGCTCTTGATACCACTTGTTGTTCCAATAGGGTCGGAAGCGTGTAAATTATTGTACTAAAAATCACACAAAGTTCAATTCCCAGGAAAGAGAGGTGGATCACATGGATCTCTTAAATACCAAGTCTTTCCTTAGACAGAATATCCCTTCTATAGTAATTTAATAGCACAATTAAATACTACTATTATACCCTCAAATATTGAAAGAAAAATAGGACAAGAAAGAACACAAGAGTTTTAACGAGGTTCGATAAATTATACCTACGTCCTCGGGCACTAACACCAGATGATAACTTTACTATCTCCAAAGTATTACAAACAAATAGAATTCCTTAAGAATTCTCAAATGGGAGAAGAGAGAAAACTAAGAGAGAAAGATTGGTTGGGATGAATTGAAATGAGAAATGAGAAGGCCTATTTATAGTTGAGGTTCAAGGACCAAACAATAAATAGCCCATTATCTCAAGGACCAAAAAAAATTATCCCTTGCCACTTTTCCAAAGTTGGTGGTTGTCATTATTGATTGTCTCCCATTAATGTTAATGGCAACCATTATTAATTGTCTTCCATTAATGTTAACAGTAACCCTGTTTAGAGAGTTAACAAAATAACTATTTTATGAAGAGCTTTGGAGAGTGTTTTTTTTTAGATAACTTTTTATACGGGTTTTGAGTTTTGCTCTTTGGATTATTTTCTCCATCTTGTACTCCTTTTCGACTTTTGACAGTTTTTAGTGAAGCTTTCTTTTCACGTGGTTTTTATCCTCTTCGAAGGAGTTTTCCATAGTAAATTTCGCGTGTTCGATTTTCTCTACTTTTCTTACTCGTTGTTTATATGGGTCAATCCCCAACAAATACAAAATATTAACAAAAAGAAAATATTCACAATCTTTACGAGATCTCATGAATTTACTAATTCCCGTTAGCGATAAATATAAAAAAATATACATGAATTTTGATCTAATATAAAATGTCATACATGAATTTTGATTTTGTGTGACTTTATATATAAAATTTTAGCTTGATTCAATTTTTACAAATCATTAGCAACAGTATTGAATTAGCACCCTTTTACGTTGATACATTGCATATACAAACGACTATATATTAATCCAATATGAAGATAAATATATGTATTTATTTCTTAAATTGTATTTATGCCAGCTACAACTCACACAAACGACTATGTTCTTCTTTGTGGTTGTAGCTGGAAGAACAACAAAAAAGCTTCAGGTATGCCATTTAGATCAAACGTATGCCATTTAGAACCCCCAATGCTTAGCTCATTGGTGATACGTAAGAATTATTTACTAGTGATGTATGTGACGGTAATCAAATTTTACAATGATGTGTGAGCTGTAGAGGTACTCATGGCCGGGCGGGCCCGGCCTGGCCCGATGGCCCGTCTGAAATATGGGAAAGTTTTGGTAAAAATATAGGTCGAAATATGGGCTTGGACAAAAAAATGAGGCCCGTTTAGAAAATGGGTCGGGCCTCTGGCATAATTTTTTGGCCCGGGCCGGCCCGATATAATAAATATATTTATTTTTTAAAATATTTTTAAAATGCTTTTTTTTAATTTTAAAATATTTTTAAAATACTTTTTTTTATTTTTTTAAAAAATATTTTTAAAATACTTTTAAAAATTTTTTAATTTTTAAAATAAATTTTTGGTATTTTATTAAAAAAATGGGCCGGGCCAGGCCCGGGCTTATGATTTTTCCCGGGCCGGACCTGGGCAAAATTTTAGGCCCATATTTCGGGCCAAGCCAAGGCCGGGCTGAAATTTTTTTATGAGCCCGGCCCATTAGCACCTCTAGTGAGTTGTACTAAAATTGAACAATTAAAAAGAAAAATATCTAGACCTTTCTCTTTGTCTAAGGTTAATGGACCCTTTCAAATGGAAGATCCCTATAGGATATCAATGGATCTTGTCAACTAGAGTATCCCTATAAGGATGACATATGGATAATACAGATTACAGTTGGCCGAGCCTAATTCTAATTGTTTTGTTCTGAAGTAAAGATATTCACAGGGTAATTCACTCTATTCAATTATTTACAATCGAGAAATATTTGATTCTCTTTTGGATAGGTTCTGATGGAGAAGGAAAGTTGGAACGCCATCCAACGTCTATTATTGAAGTCACCCGATCTTATAGTACCTATTTTTAGAATGTCCAGTGTCAAAGTCAATACACTTCCTGTCTATATTTGAATTTTTTAAATTGACTTACCATATTTGATTGTTGAATTTTATAATATAAATTTTAATTATATAATATTAAAGGTGTGAATATATCGTTTTTATTTCACGAATAATTTTAAAAAAATTGACATATATATTTTTAAATATATATTTTTAAAACATTTTACTATACTCTTATACTTATCAAAATTTTTAATATTATTTGTGTAAATTAAAAATTTCATAGTATGTCAAATAATTTTAAAAATATTATTATTTTTAATTAAGTCCAACTCAATTTTACTTTTCTTTTTAAGAAAATAAAAGCATACAAATAAATAAATTAAGGTTTTCTTTTCATTTTGAAAGTCAACCCCTTGCCCTCTAAATACGTCAAGCCCATATTCTGAACCCACAATGCGGTTCAACAAGGGCACATAGGTTGGCTATGAGGTTATCTTTGACTTTTCCTCTAATTATATCTTACGTGTCACAATTTACAAATTAAAATATAACTTTCAATCCTTTCAAACAAATATATACATAATTGATTGGGATAGTTGCAAGGACGGAGTTAGAAAATTATTCTAGGAGGATTAGAGATGAATGGTGAATTTTGATATTAAAATATAATTTTATTTTTATATTAATTTATAATTTTTTTAAAAATTTAAAGTGATAACAAGGCAAAATTATCCTTTTTGGGGGTCAAGATCACTGCCTATTCTTGTCTACGCTCTTGTCACAAGTTAACTTGTATTTTTTAAATTAAAAAAGTAAAAGATTAGATTCCAAATTTATGAAAAATATATGAATTTAGAGCATATTTTAATATAATTTAATTTTTTAAATTTATAATATAGATGTTCCATAATCTAATATATGCATTTCTTTTTTTTTAAATGGTATCATAATAAATTTAGCTCTTAAAATTTATTTTTTGTCATTTTGATCTTAATTTTTTTTAAATGAAAAAATTGATAGGAGGATTTTAACAATGTTGATGTGGCAACCTACGTGCTATGTGATAGTTCATATGCATTTCATTACCAAAGTAGACATTTTTTAAAATCTCTATAACTTTTAATAATATTTATGTATTTCTTCTTTTATAAAATACAAGGGGGTTACTATGCGATCTGTCACATTAACATCATTCAAATTTCAACAGTTCAATCAATTATTATTTTATCACTAAAATAATAATTCAACTAAAATTTAAAAGCTTAAAATCAAAATATTAAAAAAAATTAAGGCCAAAATCACAAAAAAGTATAAATGCATCAAATTTTATATAATACTAGAAATTCTATTACATATGTATAAGCATGGAAATCACAAATTTAGAGCACAAATATGTGTTTAAAAATAACATACAATAAACAATGCAACGTACGGTTTGGAACTAATTAATCATAATAACACATGAAATATGTACGATATTAAAATAAAAAAAATAAAATTCTGAGTAAAATAAAATTTAAACACATAAATACATCATCTAAACAATACTAAATGCACCACAATTATTTATTATGATTTTGTTATCAATTGTGAGTTAGTGTTGAGTTAACTTGTAACACAAATTTAATTAACAATATTATTATATGTGTGTGGAAACCATATATAATTAGAACATAGATTTGTGTTTAAAAATAACAGACCCTAAACCCTAAATAATAACACATGAAATATATACGATATTAAATTGTAAATAAAACGAAATTTAAACACATGGATACATGATCATATTAAGATTACTAAATGAATACAGTCATACATCCTAAGTTGGTTTCGAGTCAATTTATGACACTATCTCAATAAGATATACAATTGATGGGTAATACAAACTCAATAAAGGGTTTTACAAATAGTAAGCATATATACACAAATTTGGTGAGAGAAAATATTTTATGTTAAAAGTTATTATTATTTTTTAAGTTTACTCAATAATTTTTATTGGTGTAGCGATAAAAAAAATTTGTTTACAAGGCAATTGTGCATAAATTTAATATTGAGATATGTTAATTTTAGTTTTTTTATTTTAAAGTTATATAAAAATTTGAAAAGACAAAAAAGTCTATCAAAATAATCATTTATATTTTCTAACCGAGTTTACGTTGATTTCCGATGATATAAAAAATTATGTAAAATTCTATTTATAAATAAATTTAAAAGCTTTCTTTAATTTTTTTTGAAACTATATATATTCCTTTCACGAATGAACAATATGAAATCATAGCCTATAACGTAATAAATTAAAAAACGATGGTAAGGTATGAAAAATGAAACAAACCTAAACTCACATACTATGTATTAAATATCTAACTTAAAATTGATTAATAAAAAAATAATTAAATATATATTATGAAATTAATAACATATCATTTAACAAGTGTGTTGACATACCAATGCAATGCAAGGAAAATCTTTCCCATGCAAAAATTGCAGGGTCTAACGAAGTTAGCTTCGTTAAGAAAATTTTTAAACATATATTAATTATTATTTTTAAATTTTTCGTAACGAATATATAATAATTTTTTTATTAGAAGAGGATAGTCCGCTTCAGTACACTCAAATTTATATATTTCTACAATGATAATAATGTTTATACCAATTGAGATTTAACCGATATGTAATAGTTGTTAGGCGACCAAAATTAAAAGGTGCACATAAAAAGTGTGTGGAGATAGAAGTTCTTTCTTGCACTGCATCCCTAAGTGAACTTTTTATTTTATTTTATTTTGTTCCTTTATTATTTTATATTGCTATATATAATTTTTAAAAATTAATAATTTGTATTAATATAAAATTTGAAATATTTGTCTATTGTGTTGATTTTTTTTATATTAATATTTTTGGTATGTCGTTATAATCATTTGGCATATCCAATATCGTCTCCCCTTTTTGTATTGCTTAAGACATACGGACCATGTTGGTTACTATTTTATGCTTGCCTTAGCTGTTATGGCACCACATCCTATATATGCCAAACAATCTCACTCTACTCAAGATTAGGTTTTATTAGTAATTATCTCCTAAATTATATTCTAATTTTTGTATTGCTTTTTAATTTTTATAAATTATTAATTTTGTCTCGTTTTACTTTAAAAATATATGTTTATTGACTGATTAGGACAAATTTGATCATTGAAAGACCAATTTACTAGTAAAACCTAAATATTATTTTATATGATTATTGGTTTAAATAAAAATATTTTTGTAATTTAAAAAATATTGATTCGACTGGGATTATTATTAATTAAAAAGTATACTCACCATAAATAGGATTGGATTAGGCATGGGGCATGTAAATCATTTATTTGATTTAGGCATACATTTTCCTTTTTGTTTCATATTTAGGCATACAGTTTTAACTAAGAAAAGTTTAACTTTATTCTTTGTTTACTTAGGAGCCAAACTTTTAAATCAAATTCATCTATAACAACAAAAATTTGATCACAATTTTATCTTTTAATATATTTTAATTAATATTACAGGAAAACAAAACCGCGGATTACGTATGCTTCAAAGGTATTTATTAGTTTTTCATGGTGTTAACTCATCTTGCTTTCTAAAAAAAATATAATTGTAGTTAACTATTACAAATAATACATTCGTGAAACACCAGGAACTAATGCATACGGTGTATAAATGAAAGTACAATATATAATCAGAGGTGGATGCTGGAAAACATTTTAAGGGCCGAAATTAAATTATAAATTCTTGAAGCTAAAAATTAAATTTACTATTATACTAATTTACATTATTATAATTTTGATGGACCTTAAAAGCAATCTTATCATTTTGGGGGCCTGCCCCATATGCATTTGCTTGCATATAACTATGTCCATAATCAACTGTTACAAAGCACAAACATATCAACTCACTATCGAAATATATCCTAATCTGAACCAAAATAAATATGATAAGACTACACGTAGATTTGTTCATAGGTTCAGCTACCCGTCTAGACTTGAAGGTTCGTCCTAAATTTGAGAAGGTTTGGTAAAAAAAGTAGACCCGTTTAAAATATGAGTCGGGCTCGGGCTTGAACCTTCAAGGCCCGAGCTTGACCCGACTATTTTTAAGTTTATAATATTTTATATTATATAATTTAGAATACATTAAAAAAATAAACTTATATTAAATATTTAATACTACTCTAACGTGAACACTAAAGTAATGTTAGTCAATAAATAAAAAATATATAAAAATATTAAATATTAAAATAAAATAAAATATGTTAATCTTTTGCAAACAAGGACGAATTTAAGTAAAACTTTAAGTCTATATTTTAGACTGGGTCATACTTGAAAAGATATAAAATATGTTAATATCATATTTAGGCTCAACCCGACTCATAAACACCTCTAATTATACGTGATGGAACTTGAATTCAGCTGACGTATACATAAATACAAATAATGAAACTCTATCTTAAACGCTTAAAATTTTAACCTTTGCCAACACCGCGAATATCTCTATTATTTTCTAAATAGCCGTGTGTGTGTATATATCATATTGCGTCACTAATCCCTAATCGTCTGAACTTGCTTCCAAGTTCTCATACAGCAATGGTAGGCTACACCAAGCAGCTAAGCAATAGCTATATCACAATAACAGGATTTGTTATGGCAGACAAATAATAATAATATTATTAATATATAACCAAGAACAAGTCAATTACGTGTAGGAAAGTTAGACCGAAAAGCTAATTATCTTTTTTTCCCTTTTTTTTTTAAATTTATTTTCATTTTGCCATTAGTTAGGATATGGAAAAGCTGGCGAAATAATCAAAATAAAATGTCACCAGAAAGAAGATCTCTATATAAACACTCACCAATCATCAATGAACACAACAAACACAGGCAAAATGCAGTACCATTTTTCCATATTAGCTTTGCTCTCAATATTTTTCTTCTTCATTAGGGTAGGATTTGCAGACGACAACACTGTTAAATTCGATGAAAACTATGTAATTACATGGGAAAATGATCATGTTTTGTCTTTAAATCAAGACACTGAAATTCAACTCTCAATGGATAAGTCTTCGGGTTATTTACCTCCTTCTCTCACTAAATAATATTATCATTTTTTTTTATTTTCCACTATACCCATTTTGCATGCTTTTTAACTTGTTGAAAATTACAGGAGCTGGGTTTGGTTCGAAGCTGAGTTATGGTACTGGGTTTTTTAATATGAGGATAAAGCTACCTGATAAAGATTCAGCTGGAGTTGTCACTGCTTATTACGTAAAAACCATATATATATATGATTGTTTAGTGTTCCTTTTTTTTTTCCTCTTAATTACTTTACCAATGGGTTGATGGTAATGGTGGCACAGTTAACTTCGAAAGGAAACAAGCATGACGAGCTGGATTTTTAATTCTTAGGGAATAGAGAAGGGAAGCCTATTAGCTTGCAAACCAATGTGTTTGCAGGTGGTGTGGGGAATAGGGAACAAAGGGTTATTCTCTGGTTTGATCCTAGTGCTGATTTTCACAACTATCGAATCCTTTGGAACCAACACCAAATTGTGTATGAATTCATCATCTCTTCCCCTGGCCTCCTCTCTTTTTTGCTTTACATCACTATTTAAATAGCCTATATCTTTATAATCTTTAAAGAATTAAATCAAAATTTTATCATTTTTAAAGAGATCAAAGTACAATTTTACTTTTACTAATTCAAAATTTTAAAAAATTTAAAAAGCTTAGATAGAAAATTTTCTATTTTAAAGGGACCGGCCTGTTGCCAACCCCTAATATGCCCCTTATTGAAACTAAGGTGTTAAAAAAAATAGATATTGTTTATCTTTTAACATATTTAATCTAATTATTCTATATATTTATCCTTTGAGAATTTAATTAGAATATTTCAAATTAATAAATTAATTTTAATTTGATAATTTAAAAATAGTTATTAGAGCCATATATGTTACTTGGATTAAGGTGAATTCTCTTATATAAAAGTGTTTGTAATATACCCATTTTATATGTGTTGATTTACAATTTTTTTAAAAATTTTATATAAAATATATTAAAAAATATTTTTAAAATAATATGTATTAATTTGTGAAAGGTGAAGTTTTTAGTCATTTTTTTAATTGAGTTGATATCCAGTTAACTTATAATATCATATCAACTCATATTATTTTATGAAAGGGGGAGATTTTAGTCATTTTCTATTTGTGTTAATTCGTGGCACCAATTCAATTATTAACATCACTTAGAGAATTGAGATGTATCTACATGGTGGTCAAATTTTGGTTTTAAGCCCTCAACTATGTTTAAATTTGTTATTTATTTCTTGTACTTCAATTTGACATAATTTGATCTTTTATTGTTATTATATCATTTATTAATCCAAATAGTTAACACAATTAATTATTATGATTAAAATATTAAACAAAGTCTCCTACACAAAATGCCAATGTTAGTAGTGATAAGTGGGAATTAGTATTTTTAAGAAAAATTCACATAAACATTTTAACTAATTTAATTAACATTATTAACAAGTTAGGCTAACTAATGACATTATAATAGTTGAGAAATCAAATTATGTTAAATTAAAGTATATAAACTAAATCCTAAAGTTGAGCATACTAGAAGGACCAAAACCACAAATTGACCCTTTCCTAACACACACATATATATGTGTATGTGTATGTATCATGGTCTGGAAATAATAAAAATTGTATCTAAATATACAGATTCTATGTGGATGACATCCCAATTAGGGTATTCAAAAACAACACAAACATTGGCGTTGGGTACCCATCACAAGCAATGAAAATAGAAGCTAGCTTATGGGATGGAGATAGCTGGGCAACCGATGGTGGCCAAACCAAGATTAATTGGAGCATGGCTCCTTTCAAAGCTCATTTCCAAGGTTTCGATATCAGCGGTTGCCCGAAAACCGACTCCAACAACAACAATAATAATAACAAAGACTGTTTTTTACCCGAGCATTGGTGGAATTCGGAGAAATATTGGACAATAGACTCGAAACAAAAGACAAACTTCAAAAATGTAAGAAAAAAATATATGAATTATGATTATTGTTCAGACCAGAAACGATATCCAGTGCCTCCTCCGGAATGCCTCGTCAATAGCTAGATTACGATGAGGTTTGAGGTTCGAGATGATCGGTTTATGGCCGGAGCTTGATGGGGTGAACTTGAATAGTTGTTGAATAAGTGAAAATAGATGTGATGGGATGAGAGTTGAGGGCAATAATGAAAACACAGTAAATTGTTAGTAAGAGAAAAATGTGTATTCATTTAATTGTTACTACTATATATTTATTGTTTATTATACCAATAATAATTAATAACCAAATATTATCATTTAGGTTTGGTTACTTTGGTACATTAAGAGTAGACCCGAATTTAAGTTATTATCCGAATAAATTTAGCATTTAATTTAAATAAATAAATTCGGGATAATTCTATTTTTTTAATAATTTCATTCTAAATTCTGATTATATAGGTTTTTTTTGACATAATATTTAAAACTACTCATAGTCCTTCCCCAACCTATAAATAAGAGAAAAATGTGCTTCAACGTACTTAAACTCATGTTCTCTTACATTGACGACAATACACATACCAATCAAATTAAGACTCAATCCATATATAAAAATGGTTAGGCCACATAAAAAATGTGTGGAGGTAGAAGTTCTTTCTTGCACTGCATCTCTAAGTGAACTTTTTTTTCCTTTATTATTTTATATTGCTATATATATAATTTTAAAAATTAATAATTAGTAGTATGACAATTATATTCTAAAAGAACGGGATAAATATTAAATTTATAATATGAATTTTAGTTTAATATGTAATTTGAGATATGAACTTTAATTTTGGTGTAATTATAAACATGAAATTTGAATTGTGGTTCATATGTACATATTAAACTTTGATTTTGATTCTATTGTGCACATTTGAAAAAAATGAATACATACATTTATTTTCATTCTGGGTTAATATAATTATTTGCGTATGCAATATATCAATATATAATGGTGCTAATTTGATTGTGTTGTCAGTTATTTTGTGAAAATTGAATTAAATCAAAATTTTATGTATAAAATCGCACAAAATTAAAGTTCATGTATGACGTTGTACATTAAATCAAATTTCATGTATAGTTTTGATATTTATCCTTAAAAGAGGGCATAACTTGAAATCTCTATGGGTAAGAAGAACAAGCTTTTATATTCACCGAGGTTGCATGTCTGAAATTGTTATTCATGTACTGATAGAACTACTTCCTTGTTCATCTTTAAACAAATGATCTTTGAATTGATGTTTCATGACTTGCATATGAGCTTTGTTTTGAAGTCGGGAGTGACATGATTTCGTTTCCAATCATAGTAATCACATCCGACATGGTCGGTCTCTCTGTTACGGACTCTTGCACCCATAAAAGACCCCCATGGATGCATTTCAGTGCTTGAGATCTCGAATCTCCGTCGCCTATGGCGGAGTCGTCAAGTAGCTCGAAGCTTCTTCCACTTTTCCAAAACTCCCAAGCCTGCAAAACAAAAGTAATGGGACTTAAGCTTGAAAATCATAAAACTTTGTGAAAAGGGTTAATCATATCGGACATCCTAAAATTATGCTCAAGTTTTAAACTAGTCCTTGAACTTCAATAACATTTTAATTTAATCTTTAAAATATTAGTAATGGGTGTCGAATCCTCCAATATAAACCTACACCTAATTTTGCAAATTTAAGCAGTATAGGGAGTAGGGTTGATCCCTCAGAGACTGGGTTTACTGCAAATTGTTGCTCTCTTAATCAGAGATATGTCGGGGCAGTTGTCGTGCCCAAGATATTAGGGGGGAGGATAAAATCGAAAACCTGGAACCTGAAATAAATAAATAAAACGCGTAAAAAGTAAAATTTGAAAATGAAATAATAAAAAGCAGTTAAATAAATTTGAAGAAAAAATTAATTAGAATAAGCTCAGCTTTAGGCACGAGTTTTTCCTCGTCTTTGAACCGATCCTCGAAATTAGATGAACACCTCTTTTCCAATAAGCTAGTTATAGTTACCAAGGACGCCTCGGACACCAACTCTTCCTTGTGTAAATTAGTTATGGAACGTCCAATAACTAACCCTTACCGATCGAACAACCACGAAACGTTCGTGATTTAGAACTCCGACAGCTTTGCGTTCTAGAAGAGCCTAGCTCGAACCAATGCCCTCAACTACGTGGGACATTTAAATTCAGTTACTACTTCCCTTGACGAAACCAAACAGCAATCTCCACTTGGCACGCCAATATGTTCACAGAAAACCGATTAGAATCGTTCCTTTTAGAATTTCAACTGTACGTCTAACCACACTAAATCAAACGACGTCTTTTTTGACTTAATGTTGGTCTGACTTTGTGAGCGGATAAAATCATACTCTTAATCCGGAGAAATAATAAGTACTGGAATTTAGGAGTTAATTTGCTCGGGTTCGTAACTCACGGGTTTTGACGAGGCTAATTCCGACCTAAAGCTGAAAATGGATTTAGTTGGCTAAGGTTTGGGACATGTTGGTATTGGATAAATTAAATAAGGTAAAATGGGTGAAAGGATGGGTGACGTGATTGAGTATGGGGGCTGGAAAAATATATTAAAGTGGGGTGGTTGACTATTGGAAATGAAAAGGGAATTTGAAAAAGAAGTTGTAAATGGTAAGTGGTAACAAGCTGGAAATTTAGGAATTGAAAGTAAAAGAAACTAAAGACAACAAAATGCTACATGAGAATTAAAGAAAAGATTGCTTTCAAAGATGAGAGCTTGATTTATAACTTGATTGATGATTAAAATGAACAATGTAGCCTCTATTTCTACTAGTGGCATTGCTAAATTAAAAGCCAACTAGTATAGAAAATCAAGGAAAAATATTCCATGATATAAAAAATATCCCAAAATAGTCTCCCACTAAGTCAACAATTTCAGCTAATTATTCTTGGAAAATTTTTGCTTTGGCCCTCCTTCTTTGCTTCTTTCTTCATTCTAGCTCAATTGTTTCCTTTTTCTTCTATTTAGTCCCAAATTGCACACCTACACAAAATTCAACAAAAACATGGAAAAATTAGTGGTGCACTCTCATAAATTAACCAATTTAATTACATAAAATATGTAACTTTGGCATTTAATCAATTAGTATCATATTATTTAGGTTAGCTTAGCCATTAATTTGAGCATTAAATAGCAATTTAAATTTAACATGAAACATATTTAAATAAATGGATCGAATTGTAGAGACATGTAATTATTATATGGACAGTTTAGATGTGACCTAGGGTTAAAAAAATAGCCTTGTTTTTTTTTTTTTTAATTATTGGCACTTTTTATATATGTTTGATCCAAATTAAGTTGTTCATATAATAAGTATACACGTATTTATAATTTGATCTTTGTATATTAAATATACTCTATATGAAACTTGAAATAGCATTTAACACATAAACTAACAGTTAAGTTGACGAAATGATAGAACTGATACAATATTAATAGTTTAAAGACTCAATTAAAATATTTTAAAATTTTAATATCAGTTTAAATGAAAGTAACCCTACAAATTATATGATTTAATTTTAGATTTTGGAGATAAAACAAAACTAACACATCCAACTAAATTCATGGGACAATCATGTTGAAAAATAACCCAATTGATCTTTTGGCCACTAAAGATCTCCAACGACAAGACTCCAAAATTGTAAACATTCAATTTTTTCGAGAAATTGTATTCCATGACATACTCTGGTGACATATAACCACTGCAATTGATGGAATTAAAAGTTGTTTTTAGCATTTTTTTCTTTTAAAAAATACAAGTCAAAAGTGACATATGTAATTAGTATTTACTTACTATGTTCTAACAACTCTATTCGTATTAGCTTCGGATTAATTTCACCCAAAAATTCTAGCCATGTTGAAATCCAAAATCTTCGGATTCATATCTCAATCAAGTAGAATATTACTCACTTTTAAATTTCTATGAATGACACGTAATCTCGAGTGTCAATAAAGATAAAGAAGTCCTTGGAACAATCCTTTGAATGATGTTAAACCGTGACTTCCAATTCAATTGCTCTCTCTTAGTTGGATCTACATGGATGCACGTTACACTTAAATCTTAATTTTTTGGAAATGTATTACAGTGTCCGTGCATCAACTATAAATCTAAGAAAGTATTAACGAACTGAATAGAAAGAAGTCCAAGCTTTTGTTCGGCATGTATTTGTAGATCAGCATCTCTTCGCCAGCTTTAACGCAACAACCCAAAAGTCTAACAAGATTCATATGCTGAAGTTTAGCAATAAGAACGAGCTTGTTCTTGAGCTCGACAAGACCTTGTCCTGAACTCCTCGACAGCCTGTTCACTGCTATTTCTTCGTCATCGGGCAATTTCCCCTAATAAAACCGTTTTGCAAGTCGACAACCGGGAACCATGTTGCATGTAGCACCAGGCAAAAAGGCTGGTTTATTGGTATCGGACAATCTCCCTTCCTGTTTCAAATGCCAACTTGACATAGCCCCATTTAAAACCGAATAGCTGAAATAGCTCTCATTCTCATTCGAAACGTAGCTGAAGTTGTAGTTGTTTTGAGAAGCTGTGAAAGGAGACGTCAACCATACAATGTTTTTGAAGCATTGATAATTCATGTTCAAGGCGCCGCTCGTCCAAAACACCTCTCTGCAGCGTCTTGCGATTAGTTGATCGATGCCACAGCCATTTTTACCCCATGCAAGAGAAAAAGCTCCGGAAGCAGCAACAAAGTAAGTGTCCATTTTCAACCATTTTGGAAGTTTTCCCTAGCTTCACTCCACGCAGCAATGAGTCTGTAGGGAAATCAAAGCTTTCCTACAGGATTCCCCTGCTGGAACAGTCAGGATTCAACTCCGTCACTACAACATTCCCATCATCTTCTAAGGCAGCCGATGAGCTTCTCAAAGCTCAACCGGGATTCAGGACGATTGGATTCCCACAGTCTTGCATAATCATCAATAAACCATCTCCATCCATTGTGAAATTCCCACTGCGACCATAAACTGGACTGGCTCAGTTAGCCACCCACACCGTGCCAGCTTCATTGTACCTTAATGGCAAGTAATGTTAATCATTGTTTCGGAATCAACAAAACATACAAAATCTAACCTGAATCTCCCATTAGCCGAAACAAGGGAGTCTTCAAGCCCGATCAATCCATCAGGTATAATGGTGTCACTTTGTGCATGCGATAGGTAAAACCCGATTGATCATTTAAACAACACCAAATCAAATAAAATCACATTTGTAATGTGCCTGGATTTGAATTTCAACATCTATAATCCATTTACTTATCTCAAAAAACCGATTAGTCATCGTATTTTACAAAATTTTGCTTTTTGATAATTGCAAAACTCTAATCTGTGTTGACAGGTGTTCAGACAAGGTCAGTACATGGTTCTTGATGTTTATGTTCCTCTGATTTTTCAGCTATTACAAAACACAAAAGGGATTAACAAACTAATAAAAAAATCTAAGTTCAAGTGAATTACCCCTTTTCTTTTTTACAAATCAGTACCCGAAACTCAGATTTCTTTTCGAGTCACTTCGGAATTTCCCTCAACTCTTGTTTCCTTGATTCTGAAGATTTTGGTTATCTTCTAATAACCGGTCGTACTCGAGTAGTAAATCAGCCGATTGTTTTTGGAGTGAAGCAACGTGTGCTTCGGCAGTTTCGATCTTTCTGTCTTTCTCTTCAGATTCAGACTTTAGCTTTTTCAAATTTTGTGATAGAGTTGAAATTTCTTCTTTCAGTTTCTTAATCTCCAAGGACGCTTTATCATCCTTCTCTTTAAGCTGCTTTCTCTCTTCATGAAGACGTTGGACTTCCTCTGTTGAAGATCCGATGCTACTCCTCAACCTGATAAGTTTTTTAATGTAATGGTGAATACGATCAATTATGAACCCAAGGAATAGGGTGAAACCTACAAGAACAAGTTCAGACGGTCAAATACGGAGGATCTACTCAATATTACATATGAAGCTAATACCAATGGCTAAGCAATTCTCGTTACTTTCAGGTCAAGCAATAACAGAGAAATATATAGCAATGTGGTAAATTGATAAGTAATACCACGAAGTCATGAAAGGTGATGCACCGGCATCATTTGACTGCTCAGACTGGAGCTAAAGAATGGTAAAAGAAACGAGAAACCAAGGCATCATCAAAGACCTTAAAACAATGAAAATAATCGGAACAACCAGACACCTTCAGCAGTTGATCACATTTCCCCCTGATATAAATTAAAGAGGATATGGCTTCCAAAGTAAAAGAGTGACAACTGGAACGGAAATTTGACCACAAACTCGCAATTTAATGAAAAATACTATCATCTTATCAGTGGCTGCACCCTGAAAAACTTATCGGTTCTACACACACAAGCGAAAGATACACATGAACTTGTTTGTTTACCATACGTAGCATATGACTATTGCAAAGAAATGAACTGAAAACAAGCATCGTTCGATCTTTATTACTTCCTATTCAAGCAAACAAAGCACCCATCTTGTGAAAGATAAAGATGAGTATGTTTGGTTTACCATATGTACCACATAACCTTGACATGCTAACAGTTGACCACTCACTAATCAATACAATATTCCTCGTATAATTCACATTATATGCACTTTTTCAGCGAAAAGTTGCATACATTCAAGCAAAAGAGCGTTAAATTTGAGAGAACTGTTTTCAAATCCTTAACAGCAAACACCTTGAACCAAATGCATTGCATGGTAATATAGCTTTGTACTGTTTAATTTTAACCAAAGGAGTTCATTACAAGACATATAAGAGCATATAAGTCACAAGACGATGTTACGGTTCATAGCGAGAATAGTCCAGTCAGTTTGGTTACATATACATAAGCTTATTTAAGCTGACTATTTCAGAACACTACACGGAGAACAAAAACACAAATGCAGCAATGTTAGACGTGTCTCTTTTGTTATTCTAGAATGTGCTAATAGATGATTGTGTTAGATCTATGACATCTAACCGTCCACCAGAAACAGCGAATGAATGAAAAGATCCACCAAGATATTCTTGGTATGGAAACACATGTATGTGGATGCGAGGCACAAAGGAAAAACAGAAGAAACATATATTGTTGTTCCAATTCTTCATTTTTCCTTTAGTATCTATGTTTGACACATATCCATATCCTCCAAATATAGGAAAAAGCTTTTAAAATTAAACATACCGTAGCTAGACATACACCCCTATTCAACACTCACACCCGAATTTAACACTTGTTAAAAGAATGCAGTAATGCACCACCAGTAACCATCATTTACTGCCTTTAATAAACTGATATGCAATCATTTCCAGCCCTTTTGACTAAGCTACTTTTCCTTTCATTATGAATATCAATGGACTGGATAAAAGTAGCATGGAGACACTTGTACTAGAAGTCAGATTGCATTTTGCCCCCTCCACTCAAAAAAGGGGCAAATTAGTCCCCATTTATAGATCAAAGAGCAAATTGGTCCTTTTGTTAAAAATTCTATCCACTTCTACTATTAAAAATTAGTTCCTATACGTCGAATACATAACATGTCATGTATAATTGTTTCGTTATTCTATCAGCAAAACCAGTTTTTAATGGTAGAACTTGATGAATTTTTTACTAAAAATGACTAATTTACTCTTTAATCTAAGCTTACAGGTACTAATTTGCCTATTTTTTTAAGTAAATGAGGCAAAATGCAATCTGAATCCTTGGAGTGTTTTTGCCTATTTGTAACTAACACACTACATTTTAGCAGGAAAATGAAAAACACTAAATAATTTTTTGCTAAACCAATCTAAATTCCAAGAGATTCATACAACACACAAGTAAATTGAATATGGGTTAATGTTGAAAAATGAAATGCAATATTAACGCCCCCCCCCCCGGCGGGCGAAAAGAAAAACCTAGAATTCAGCTGAAATACTAACATGAGGGGGAGCAAAAAAGGCATACCAATGAGTGAAGCTTCAAGCAAGTGAGTTCTCCAAAGAACTTGATCCATAGGTGACATAGTACCAAGCTTAGCACCTTTGTTTTGGATCTTTAAAATGCTCATAAAACTTGATAAAAGGATTGCAGACATGGTGCCAGCAATGGTTTTCACAGTTGCAGGACCTTTCCCCATTTTTAACTGATCTAAGCTCTTTATAACAAGTTCTCTTAAAGGACCAATCTTTACCAATAAAAGGAATGCCATTAGACCTTCCGCAAAGAGAACCAAAAACAATAACTGAATCATCTCCACGAAAAAAAAAAGGAATTGATTGTGAAAGTTGAAAAATTCAGCAAGAAACCACTAAGACCAAAAAACCCACTTCAGTGAAGTAGGCTAAAGATCTGCATACTTAGCCCAAAGTAAAAGAAGAAGCCATTTTTGAATAAATTTACTGCAACTTTGTTTTGACAAGCTGAATTATTAATTAATATAATGGACTTTACTTTTCTTAAGGTGAAAAAGGGTAAAAAGAAACATGAAAAGAAGCCAATTTTTTCTTTGGTTTAAGCATAAATTATGGCACTTTTTCTTTTAATGAGAGACAGGACATTGGAAGTCTAAAAGTCTAGATAATAATCATATGTTGGGTCTAATTATTCTGTTAATGTTTAGAAATATGTTAGAAAATTTTTTAGAAGATAGATTGGTTTTTTTAAAATTTATCGATTTATATTAGTTTTTAGAGAGAGAAAGTAAAACGTGTTTTATAGGGTATGTTTTTAATCACGTCAGTTGAAATTGCGTCCTACAATACGCGTTTTTACTAAAAATTGATAGGTTACTTTTTTTATTCAAGTGGTTAAATGTTAGTATTTCTCACGTTTGATTTCTCTCCTATTCAAATTTGTACTTTTTATTTCATGTTATTTTAAGCTCTTTTTTCTTAATTAATATTTTTGATACATTAACTATTTTTGTTAAATGGCTATATAATTATGACTTTATCCTTAAATCTTAAGTTTAATTTCATTTATAAACATTTTAATATATTCTTTTTTTATTTTAGGTTGTTTCAAAAAAAATTAATTAATATTTATAATTAATGAATATATTGTTTTCAAAAAAAATTATTTTTAATTAATAAGTCTTTTATTTATAAGATCAAATAATAAATATGTAATTATTTTTAAAAAATATCAACTAATTTTTTAGATATATTTTTCTTTATATGTCAAATATTCATTTTTTTTCCTATACTCAGGGGTATGGTTATTTTTAATATTATAAAATCAAATAATTATTTCAAATATCATTGTTTTTCATCTACATTGTGGGTATGATATTTCAAATATTTTTATATGTGAAATATTTCAAATAATTGTTTCAAATACATATAATATGTCAATATACTACTCATGATATGGATTGAAAAATAAATATTACACATATAAGAAACAACATGAAATAAAAAATACATGTTAAAATACTTATAAAAGGAATTAAACTTAAGACTCAAGGATAAAATTACAATTATCTAGCCATCTAACTAAAATAGCTTAAAACAACATGAAAATAAAAATATGAGCAGAAACGAAATCGAATTTGAGACTCAAGGATAAAAGTTCTAACATATAACTATTTATCAATTTTCACTGAAAAAGCTTTTTCAACTAATGTGGCTGAAAGTCATTCCCTCTCAAAAAATAACACAGATCGATAAATTAAAAAAAGGCATAATTTTTTAAATAAGTCGAGAAATGGATTTGGGCCACTTAAAATCTAATCCGAACTTTCAAAACAACACAAATTTTCTATAATTTTCTTATATATAAATTTTTAAAATTTTTAAAATTTGTTATACTTTTAGTAAGTTTTTATAACTTTTTTTATTAATTTTTATAGATTTTGTATCATTTAAATGATTTTATATAATTTTCTATAATTTATAAATTTTTATAATATCTATTTAATATTTTCTTATTTTTTCATGACATGTTAATAATTTTTATAATATTTGATAGTTTTTAAATATATATTTAAAACTTTATGATATTTAATACTTTTTATAGATTTTCTATAAATTTCCAATTTTTATAATATTTTAATAAAATTTTGGATAATTTTTTATAATAATTTTAATTTTTCCATTTTAATTATTTTATATAATTTCCTAGAACTTCTAACAGATTTCAATAATTTTTATAAATTTTTGAAATTTTTTATATAATCCCTACAAATCAATTAAACTCCCGTAAAAAATTTTAAAAAAATAATTAAGTCATCTACGTTAATATTTTTACATGTTAGCCGCCACATTATCAAAATTTTCATCTCAATTGTTACTTTACCTATCATGTTGCCCATCATGTCACTTGCCATGTTAGCACTTAACGGTGCGTTAGGGGCCTTAATAGAAAAGACAATTTAAAACATCCAATTGATTATTATTTTTGGATTAAGGGCCCAACTGATTGCACCTTTCAACCAGAAATCCAAATTAATTTTCAAATTATTTTTAAAGATAAATACTAAAAAATAATTAATAGATTTAGTTTTAAAATTTTATTATTTATCCACCAATAGATTTGATATTCTATGATTAGAAAATGTATAGTGGCAATTACTCATTTGCGTTTAAAGTTGATAATAATTTAATCAGCAAAGCATTCAAAATAATAATAATTTCAAAAAGCCACAAAATTATGGTATACAAATATACTCTGTAAATCAAACAATCATATTTATTTCCAGAAGAAAGAACTTTATCCAATAATTAATGTTACAAGTGGAGAACATATGCTTTTTTTCCCTTTAGAATAAGTAAACTAATATTTAATATATATATTATTTTTTATCAACAGAAAAAAAAATACATTAAAATAAAAAAAATTAAAAATCTGAATTTTTTTAAAATTATAACTACAATCACTAAAATCAACTTCCACAAAATACAATCTTATTGATAATTGAAATATGTTCAAAATTATAAATTATAATGTGATTTTTTTATTATTAAAAATAGATATTTTAAGAAGGGTCAATAATTGAAGGGATGTCTAAAGAACAGCAGCCGACAAACAGATAAAAATTAAAAAGAAATACATGAATATTATATATATTATATTAAAATATCTATTAATATTAAAAATCTACACGCTATTCTAGTGAAAATAAAAAATTTAAAATATAAATATATGTTAAAAAATCACATCCAATAAATAATGAAATATGTAGTTTGAAATTAATTAATAATTTTCTAAATCTGTATGTTATTAAAATAAAAAACTTTTAAGTTAGTGCCGAATTAACTTATGACACCAACTCAAACTGATACAGGTAATAAAACTAATATGTATAAATATATTTAAAAAGGTCTTGACTAACTGGTAACTTAAATGTTTTATTAATGCAATTGACGTGAATTCACATCCTACAATAAAAATATTTTTATTGGTTTTTTAAGTGGAAATATTAAAATATCTTCGAATAATATTACTTATTTTAATTATAGAATGACATTCCTGTAACTGTCTAACTGAGTCGGTAATCCGATTGAGGGTGACATTCTCTTAGTTAGGAGCTTAAATAATAATATAGATTGTTTTTAAATATGTCAGAGTTGTGTGACCCAAATTATTGTTAAATAAATAAAATACAGTGACAAAATAGGGGATTTGTGGGGGGGCGAAGGTCGAGGGCCATAGAAGTAGAATTCGTATAAAATTACTCTTATTCTATTTGGCATTGATTGTACAAGTAGAATCCATATAGAACTACTCTCCTTATATTTTACATTGATTAGAATAATATTTTTCAACCAATAAATAAATGTAGTCGGAACTCCTATTGTATTATTCGAATTTCAACATTAGTGAATTTTTTTCTCCTTTACCCGTGATTTTTTTTCCCCAAAAGGGTTTCTACATTATAATTACAAATCATAAATAATACATGTTCCACCAATTATAATTAAAATCAATTTAATAAAAAGCATATCGAATTGAAAATGACCCACATGGTTTAACTTAAATGCAAATTACTTTGAGGTTTGAAATATGTTATAGATCCTTATACACTTTAAAAATTTTAAAATTTAGTCTTTATACTTTTATTTTTAGAAATTTAGTCTCTCAACTTTTTAGATTTAAAAATTCAAATTTAATTGTTAAAACATTACATTCTTTTTGTTAAATTTATTGGTATAATATTTTGAAATAAAAAAATGATACTTATCCGGTAATAATGTAACTACAGAAATGACGTTGTAATGAACATGAATTTAAGAAAATACTTTTAACATTATTAAAAGTTGAACCTAAATTTTGACATTTGAAAAATAAAAAAACTAAATTTCAAAAATAAAAATATAAGAACTAAATTATAAATTTACTAAAAATATAGAAATTTATAACAAACTTCAAACTTTTAAAATCAATATTATTAAAGTTAAACTTTAAAAACATTGTTATTAAGATTAAACCAATTGGATAATACGTAAATTGGGATAAAGGAATCGAACAAACCTTTAAACAAACAACTTGGATTCGATAAAAACCAAAATAAAAAAACAAATGATTAAACCAATTAAGCTGGTTTCTAATTTTTAAATAATTTATTAATTTTTATAATTTTTAATTAATCAACTAATGTATACAGATTATAAAAGATTGCTTAAAATCCAAAGCACAACCTAGTTGGCAACATAATTGATATTAATAAACATGGAGAAAGACAGACACAGACAAGTTGACAAGTCAGCCGCCAATAGAATTAAACGGCGTTAAATTTTGGACTCCTTTTTAACAGTTTAGCCAGCAAAGCCGAGCCTTTATAAACTCTTGCTACTTCCAGCACAAAAAATGACTCCTTCCACTCCCCAACGACAGCATAAATTTAGATGAAGACGTTAATGCATTGGTGTGGAAGGAGAGAAAACTTTGCCTACGGTTTGGGTTTTTGAGAGAGACATCTGAAACTAAGAAGGAACAGAGATTTTTATTACAGAGAGATAAAAAAAAAGACCAAAAGAAAAAATAGAAGAGAGTGAAAGGTCAAACTTTATCAATGGCGTGGGTCAACGGTTGATAACCCTCTTTCTCTCATTTAAAAAAAAAATCTCTAAATTCTCTCTCTTTCTTTAGCTATCTTTGAATTTCATTCGAAGGGTTCTTAAAAAATTTATTTGATAACAAAGTAGCTTCTTTTTATTGGGAATTCTGGGATTCTTTCTCAAGTTTGCTGAGAGAGAAAGAAATGGCAGTAAGTTTTTTTTTTTTAATCTTTATTGTGTTTTGGTTTAGTTTACGGTACTTTTCTGTTTGTTTCCCGAGAAAATTTCAAATAAGCTGAGAATTATGGAATTCATTTTATCAAAAACTCTTGTTTTAGTTCTTTATTATATGATCTATTGATTTGGAGATGTGAACTTAGGATTGTTTGAGATTCTGGTCTTTTATTTTCTTGCCTTTTAATTGGTTGAATGAACTTGCGCATCACTTGTATGTGAATATTCTGATCTGGGTATATTTTGTATTCTTCTCTTATGGATCAAATTGCCTTGCACAAATTTATGGGTTTTTTAGTTTGATAATGCAAATAAAACTCAAACCACAAAATAATGTGGATTAAATTGATTAAAAGAAAAAAAGTTGGAGACAATGAGCTATTTAAGTTCCATCTTCTTAAGAGTGTTCATCCAAAACTAATTTGAATATAGGGTTTTGGGTATTTGTAACACATTATATGTTATCTCTTTTCTCTTTATTTAATCTTTTTTTTTCAACTAATTTATGAACAATCATTGAGTTGTCATTTCGGTTTTGATTTCGGTTTCGGTTTTAGCAACGATCTCATGTACCCAAGTTTGGCAATTGGGAGGGTGAAGAAGATGTTCCTTACACAGCTTATTTTGACAAGGCTCGTAAGGGTCGAACCGGAGGGAAGATTGTGAATCCGAATGATCCCCAAGAGAATCCGGACTTGCGTCGTGATTATGTGGCTCCAAATAAAGCTCCTCCGGCTCCGAGAACGAAACCGGAAGCAGATGAACTGGTAGGAGATGGACCTGTTAGAAGGGGACATGAGCGTGGAAGGAGCAGGGATGAAGGTGACTTCAAACAGTACGCCGACTCTCCGGTACGTCATGACAATGTCAACCGTAGAGCTCTGGGGGACAGTACACCTACACGTTATGGTCGTGAGGCTCCTAGACAAGGTACGAGACCAAAGGTTGGATCCGAAAACAGCATAGAGAAGTCACCACTCCATCACCAGGCTCGGGTTGCAGGGAGAGGTACCATGGCATCACCTGCATATGAAGCAAAGACTTTGTACGATAGTAGCCACGGCACTCCCGGGAGATCCAAAATGAGGCCAAATACTCGAAGCGATGAAAGTGTAATTTCTCTTCTCCATGTCATTTCATTTAAACCTTGTTGTTGTCTTAAAACTTGTTGCTAATGAACTGATTTCCAATACATTAGCCTGATGAAGGTGCTGCTGTTCCGAAATTCGGTGATTGGGACGAGAATAATCCGGCATCAGCTGATGGTTATACTCACATTTTCAATAAGGTGCGAGAAGAAAGGAACAATGGGGGCAAGACACCAGGCATGCCAGGTGAGCAATCTCCGTACCGTACCACTCGGAACCGGAAACAAGCTAACAGCAATGCTAAGGTACATTGTTCAGGAACCTGTCCAAATACCGCGTTTCTACGAATCTTATATAAATTCCTAATTATATTTGCATTTCTTGCATACACTTTTTTCCTACAGAGTTGCTGCCTTCCATGGTGCCGAAAATGAGTCCAGTCAAATACTGTAAATACATCGAAGGCTCCTTCGAAACAGAGTAATCTCTGTCAAAGCGAGGTTTATTATATCCACTTGTGTGCCTTTTCTCTTTGATGATAAACACTGTATTCTATTTGGTGAACCTTTTTCTTTCTCGGTTATTTTATCGGTGTTGAACTTCCTTTTTTCGTTCGTTATGTTATTATCCGGCACTTGGGTAAGCATAGAGTGCAACTAGTGTTTAGGTCTTAAAATCTAAGTTTAGTGTCTGGTGGTTCTCCATGTTCAATTTAATGTAAACTAAGCATTGAATGTAGTTAAATAATTAACAAATATTTTGAAGAAATGTGTATGTAACTTGTGTTTTGCTAGTTTAATGCAGTTTTTTATTAGTTGAAACTGATTTTAACTGTTTTTCGGTTCAATGGATCTGCTAGCATGAGTTTTTATTTATTACGTGTAGATTACGATAAAAAGTATTCTCCATTTCAGCAACTCAAAGGCTCGGCAACCTCATCTAGTAGGTTTCTTTCTCCATTCGGTACGACCTCGGTTTATTTCCCGCCCATCACTGGACAATCTCAAGAGATGCAAAAACCGATGACAATCGTGATCATCTTCTCTTGTAGTTGCAGTCGCAGTTGCAGACCCATTTGTTCCCACTGATACCATTTTGGAACCCTCTGTTAGTTCCAGACCGGTAAGTGAATCAACCACATTGTACTGTTGGCATTCCCGTCGGTAATCCAACGTGATAGCTTGCAGTTCATGCGTGTCGATAATCTCTTTCGGTATGCTCTGGCCGTACAGACATGCATCATCGTTAGCTTACAAAAACCAAATCAGTTTTGGACATTGAAAGATCAGCTCGAGAACCCATCCGATATAGGTTACGTCGTTGACATGCTGGTTCATGTCAAGATCAGCTCGTCTTGGCTGCGAAATTTTAAAGGAACATTAAGACTTCCGACAACGAATACACGCTTATTATTGTTCGGCTCGTCATGTTGAGATCTTACCTTAAGTCCTAGCTTGGAATACCGAACAGGATCTTCTAATTTAGCAATCCTTTTCAAACTCTTATTGTTCTTCTCCGAAAACGCTAATCTGTAAACACGAGCATCACACAAATGATACTGATACAATTTCTGAGTCGAAGGAAAACGCATACCGAGGTTCTCGTGGACAGAAGACGAGATATTCTTCCTTGACATCATCACTAACTTTTTGCATCCGTCTCGTGTCCTGGTTCATCATCACCCATTTGCTGCCATATGAGATTGACTTCATGTTATAAATCTTCTAATGTGCAAAGAAAAGGCAAAAGAGGTGCTGAAGATGAACCTCGTAGCTCTGCCGAAAACTTCACCAGTAGCGACGTCGTTTAGGATCCAATCCCTACGGGTTCCGATTCTTCCCTCATTTTGACACCATGTTTCAATTTCGATCACATCCCTCCTACAGCACAAAACCGACGTCAAACCATGAACCGAGAACATGAAGAAATGTCGGGTTAAGTTTAGATAAAGATGGGTACCAAGCAGGGTACTTGTATACTTCAATGTGCATGCGAGCAGTCACCCATATGAGATGCAATTTTCTCATGGTAGGACTGGTACCAAACCCATCTGTTGAAAATCCAACACTTTGAGCATGGTTACTTCCAACCTCCTGCAATTCATAAAAATAAAAAAATAAAATAAAATATGTCATAGGTTCTAGTACTCTTCACAAATCAGAATTTAGTCCTTATACTTTTATTTTCATGAATTGAGACCCTTTACTTTTAAGATTTCAAAATTTAAATTCAATTGCTAATATTTCAATATTTCACTGGGTAACCATGTAACTAAAAAAAATAATGTTGTAATAAACTTGAATTTAATAAAATAATTTTAACAGTATTAATAGTTGAATCTAAATTTTGAAATCTGAAAAGTAGAGGGACTAGATTCTTGAAAATAAAAGTACAAGGATTAACTTCCAAAATGTTTGAAGAGTGTAGGGAATTATGGCAAATATTAACCAAAACGAAAATATATATGAAAATGTGGTAGGGTTTCATTTAGGGTTAATATATCGTATGATACTATATTTGATTTTACTATTCAATTTGGTACATGAGTTTTTTTTTCTTCTCAACTTGGCATTGATTCGGAGCAGCATGTTAGGCTTATTGACCCGTGAACCAGTACAAATCGATTAAATTGGATTAAAAATTAGTTTAATCAATGATCTGATTGGTTCAACCACTGATCTGATTCTAAAACCTTGTCGAAACCGGACTTTGTAAAAAGAAAATAGAAAATAAAAGGATACCTGCAATAAATTAGCAATGGTTTCAATAGTGGCAATTTTGTCAATCCCAACCTCAAAACCTCTAATAATAAACTTTTCTTTGTAAGAGAACCCATCTTCCGTCAATCCACCCAACCGGAGCCGGTTAACCAAACTCGACCCGACCTGTTGCTGGCACGACATAACGGCTTGAACCGGCGTCAGGCTGAATTCCGAGGAGGAGGGAGAGCAGGAGACTACGGCGCGTGGGCTCTGCCGACGAGACGCAAGTGGGCCAAGTAAACCCACAAACCTACATTGAGCCAAGGCCTGATTTAGGTCCGTCACATTACAATAAGGAAACTTCAACATCTCTCTCGCTTTGCTTTTTCCCAACAACGTAGAGACCTTTTAGTTTCATTTTATATTATTTGCAAGTCATTGTATTCTTCATAAATTTAAAATTTAGTTTATATATTTTTATTTTTAGAAATTTAGTTAATTTACTTTTCACATTTCAAAAATTAAGTTCAATTATTAACAAAAGAGTTAAAATTAATTTATTAAATTCAGGTTTATTACAACATTTTCTTAGTTATATTGCTACTGAGGTTTTTTCTTTTTCTTTTTTTTTTAATTTCAAAATGTCACATTAGAAAATTTAACAATGGTAGTAGTTGAATTTGATACTAGATGGACTAAATTCACAGAAATAAAAGTATAAAGACTAAATTATTAATTTATGTAGAGTACAAGAACCTATGACATATTTTAACCTTATTTATTTGATACTTATGGGACTAGGGGATCTAGTCAGTGGTTTATAATTGACATTGGGTTTGCATATAAATTACGGCATTACCATTTGTCACACATAATCCATGTTCATGAAACAATTATTATTTTGTTTTGGCAAAATTATGATGTTAGTCTCTCCCATATGCTAAAATTTAAAATTTAAGCCATATTTGATGGGTTATTGACAAAATTAAATTAATTAAAAATTAATATTTTAACGATTTAATTTTAATACATATTAAATAATCTACAATAAGAAATCACATGATAGAATTTTTTATAAAAAATATAAAAAATGATAAGTAAATAGTGAGTTGCTTATCACTTAATAAAGAATATCTTCAATTAATTTTAAAGTATACTTTTTTATAATAATAAAATTTATATTTATTAAATAATTTAATTATATTTTGTACTTAATTTTAATTAATGTATCAAACATATGATATAATTTAAATTCAATATTTAATTAGGGGCAAATCCAATTTTTTAAGGCAATAATAAATTTTTAAAAAATAGAAATATATTCACTTTTATAATATAATTAATTAATTCAATCAAAAAGCAGCCAAACTATTTTGAAATAAATATTTTTAAAATAATGCCCCATTCTAACTCATTATACTGACATTAATATTTTAAGATGAATAATAATTTTTTTTAAAAAAAATCAACGTTAATATATAATTAAAAAATATTAATCATTTAAACTAACTAAAAACATTATAAATAACATCATCAAATCATTATGTAATAATATTGTGAATGAATATAATATAAGATTTGATTCACGTAGTCATAGTTTTGTCGTGAGTCGTTTTTTTTCGTGCTTTGTTTGTTAGCTGAAGGTGGTCTGAAGTTACACGTGATTGATTTTGTATTTTTGTAATTTTAAAATTAATATTATATTCAATACCAATTTATTTCTCCATTTTAATATATTAAATATTGTTAGTAAATTTACGTTTTAATTATTTAACTTTAAAAATTATAAAATGATTATTCAAAAATTTTTATTTAAATTCCCAAACTGCTAAAATCATTGTTGTATGGTTTCTTTTATTCGCATTGTCATGAACTTATGAACTAAAATTCAAATTTTTTTTCTCTAATCTTTAAAATTAATTATCATATCGACTTGAATTTAAGATATGTTTTTTTCATTGATGAATATTGATTCATCCGATTGCCGAATCATCACTCGAAACTCATTAATTGGACTTAAAAAAAAACCTTAACAATTCAATGATTTTTTTGCAACTTTTTAAAATTAAATGACCAAAAATATAAATGGCATTGGTTGTATTTTACCTATACTAAATTATATAAACTAGGAGTGAGTGCCAGACTGAATTGAATGAAAAATTTTTGAGCCAATCAAGTTTATAAGCTTTATTTTGTAAATTTTCAAATTGAGTAGAGTGAAATAAAATTTAAGTCGAGTCAAATTAAGTGAAATTGTAACACCCCCTAACCCACATCCGTCACTGGAATAAGGTTTCGAAGCATTACCGAAACTTATCGATCAAACAGACATAAATTTATACATTGATATCACATAATATTCAGGTAAAAACCAGTTAAATTCATACATAATGTCACTTATTTGAGCCCTCGAGGCCCAAAATACGTGTTAAAAACAAATCAGGACTAATTCGGAGGCTCAGAGAATTTTTCGTAAAATATTAAAAATTTTCAAAGCTGCAGGGTTCACACGCCCGTGTGGTCAGGCCATGTATCTCACACAGTTCAGTCACACGCCCATGTGTCTGGCCGTGTGGACTCAAAATGTACATTTAACAATAAATTTACCATTCCCTGCAAGCTTAAACAATAAGCAACTCAAAAATCGTTCGTTTAACAAATTCAAAACACAATCAAACACATCCAAAATATGTCAAAACAATCATCTTAGGTTTCTAACCAATGTATCCTCATAGGTACCATAATTATATCATCAAAACATTCCAATAAAACATCATTCAAATCCAATTTGTAAACATTCCAAATTCAATCTATTTTACCTATTTCATGTTTATTTAAACATTAACTTAAACTTGCCATAATATGACCTCAAACATAAACACATATTTATATGTATATAACCATCCAATATTAACTTATAATCTTATTTACAATTAATCCACAAAATGATTAATATTTAGACACCCTAGGTACATGCCGACACAAAAGGAAAAACATCACCACGTTTGAGTTCGGGATCATTGTTGGATGCTGAATCGGCGATCAAAATTAAGTACCTAACCTGCGCAAGGAAAACAACTGAGTAAAAACTCAGTGGTATTTCTATAATCCTAATGTTTAAAAATAAAACAATATAATATGTATAATAAAATGTTAAGCACAATTGAACATTTAAAACCATACAATACTAAATTATCCATCACTTGCTATAGAAATAGCTTTTCACAATTTTAATCACATTTCATTTATGCAATTGTTTTATCCATACCATATTCAATTCACTATTCCACTTTATTTCTCATATCATTCCATTTCAATATCAATTATAAGACTTTATTATTCATTTACCCCTATTAACATGACTCGGACTCGGACTAGGACGAATACACGGATCCAACCAAAACAAACCAGTTTGGCACCCAGTCCCTCATCGGATAATTCGAAGTAATAAATTAACACTCAGTGTTTCATCGATTAAACCGAAGTAAATTGGAGCCCAGTGTCTCATCGACTCGAAGTCGAAGAAATCCTTGAACTCTTCCAATCTTATGGCATGTTATCTATGTCCGACTTAGCCCGATACAGTTAATAGGGTTTCAATTCACTTTCCAAATACAACCAATATTCATTTCAATTCAAATAATAAATATATTCTATATATATACCAATTCAATCAATATAAATTCAATAAATTCATCACATACTAAATCAATCCATTTCAATTGTAAAATAGAATAATTCTCACCTTAATCACTTACCATAACATTTAATCAAAATACAACAATTAATCATTAGATTCGGATTATAGAAATACAAACCAGAAGTTCCGAGCTATTCCTCGTCAACTTTATCTTTTCCCTTTTTAGTTGAGGATTCCGGTATGATGTTAGCTATGAAATTAAAACAATTAAAATTTATCAATACAACACAATTCAATCTCATATTTAATATTTCAATTTTTACTCAATATATTCCTAAATCCCTAAATTTCAAATTTTCACAATTTAATCCCTAATACTCAAAATTTACAATTTATTCTACAATTCAATCCTTTTTCATTTCTAACTTAAAAACCTATCAATTTAATCCCTAATACTAAAATTATTCAACATAAACATCACTTAAAAACTTAATAATTTCTAAAATTTTGACATGAGTCGGGTAGTATTTAATATCAGGATTCTAAAAATATAAAAATTACAAAAAAAAACTAAATTAACTAATTAAATTTTAAACCCTTAAAATCCTAACTTTTGTCCTTCTTTCTTTCTTTTTTTTTTCTTTCTTTCTTTCCTTCTCTGTTTCGTTTCTTTCTCTCATTATTTTTCCTTTTCTTTTACTTTATCATTATAATTAATAATATATATATACTTAACTTTTAAGTTTTAATATTATAATATTATAATATATATTTTAACTTTAAATATTTATAATATATACACTGATGCCGCCTCAATTATGACCGTTGGCATAATTATTCCTTTTGGTCATTTAATTTTTCTTTTATCTATAATTCAACTTTCACATTTTATATAATTTAGCTCATTTACTTAATTACTCTTAATTCATGTAATTTCACCTAACCAAAACCTAATTAACTACATAATTAACTTTGTAAATATTTTTAATAAATATTTACGAGTCTAATTTACGGTAACAGAGTCTCAGAAATGTACTTTCCGACACCCGTAACTATCGGGTCGTTACAATTTGTTTGAGTTAAATTAAAAAAATGTAAAATGTAAAATTAAAATTTTGAAAAAAAAATACTTTTAGTATGATAAACTTAAATCATTAATTATTATTTAGAAAAAATAAAATTTCTTTATATACTCTATAAAATTACTTTAAAAATATAAATTTTAAAATTTTATAAATATTTTAAATTTTAAAAATTAATTTAACCTTTTTTATATAATTTTTGTCGAAAAGAACTAATTTGCTCATTTTCAAAATTAACTAGAATCAAATAAATATCTACACCAATCTATTATTTAAATTAATCGAGTTATTCGAATAGTAAAATTCAACTTAAACTCAAAAGTCGAATTGCTTATACAAGTTAACTCAAAATTGAATAACTCGATTCAATTAACTCAAAATTTAATTTTTTTTTATTTTTCAAATCAAATCAAATTTTCCTCCTCAACAAACCTAAAAAAAACTGACCCAGCGCAATTTGTGAAAGATATTATTCAAAACCTGACCTAATTTAATTGTCTTTCAAACTCGATCCAAAAATTTGAAGTTCAAGATTTTTCAAATAGGGCAAAATAGCAGACCACAATTCTGTTTTTTTTTTAATAATTCACAGTCCAGAATTTATAATTAATGGTATCGATCCCCATGCGATTTATCGACTGAATTCGAAGACTCAGCAGCCTCATCAAGTTGGTTTTTTTCTCCATTCGGTACGGCCTCGGTTTATTTCCTGCCCATCACTAGACAATCTCAAGAGATGCAAAAACTGATGGCAGTCGAGATCGTCCTCTCTTGTAATTGCAGTTGCAGATCCATTTGTTCCGTGAATTTTGGAACCCTCCACTAGTTCCGGACCAGTAAGCGAATCAACAACATCATCTCGTTGGCATTCCCGTCGGTAATCCAAAGTTATAGTTTGCAGTTCATGCGTATCAATGATCTCTTCTGGCATGCTCTGCCGTACAGACACGCATAATTGTTAGCTTATAAAAGTCGACACAGTTTTGAACCATTGAAAGTCTAGGGAAAGGAAGAATTTTAGAATGTCGTTTTCACTGACCTCGAGAACCCATCCAATGTAGGTTACGTTATTGACATGCTGGTTCATATCAAGATCGGCTCGTCTTGGCTGCGAAATTTTAAATGAACATTAGACTTTCAACGAATACACATTTATTAGATAAATCAGGAAAACTTACCATAAGTCCTAGCCTGGAATACTGAACAGGATCTTCTAATTTAGAAATTTTTTTCAAACTCTTATTGTTCTCCTCCGGAAACGCTAATCTGTAAACACCACGGGAGAATCGATATATTGCTCAAAATGAATAGCATAAATGAGAACAGGGAAAATGTAATGTCACACTAATGAAACCAATACAAGCTCCGGGCCAGGGAAAACACTTACCAAGGTTCTTATGAAACTAAAGATACACAATAAAAAGTGATATAATTTAGTCCTATGGGACAGGGAAAACACGTACCGAGGTTCTCGTGGACAGAAGACAAGATATTCTTCTTTGACATCATCGCTAACTTTCTGCAACCGTCTCGTGTCCTCGTTCATCATCACCCACTTGCTGAAATCATACCATATGAGATTAAGTTTCAAAATACATCTAATCCTAAGAAATATATAAGCACGCATTGATTCCTGATCAGCACAGATAGAGAACAAACGAGAACAAAATTCAAAATGGCATTCGCGATGTAGACCTTAAATCAGATGTACGTAATATGCCAGACAAGAACTGTATTTACATAGATGGGCAAAAGCATTAGTCTTTTCATGTTATAAATCTTCTAATATGCAGAGAAAAGGCAAAAAAGGGGATAAAGATGAACCTTGTAGCTCTTCCTATAACTTCACCAGTAGCGACATCCTTCAGGATCCAATCCCTTCTGGTTCCGATTCTTCCCTCATTTTGGCACCATGTTTCTATTTCGATCACGTCACTCCTACACCACAAAACCAACACCTACTGTCAATGGAAAACCCGAATAAATGCTGTGTAAGTTAAGGTAAAAAATGCCCACCAAGCAGGGTACTTGTATACTTCGATATGCATGCGTGCGGTCACCCATATGAGATGCAATTTTCGCATAGTGGGACTGGTAGCAAACCCATCTCTTGAAAATCCAACACTTTGAGCATGGTTACCTCCAACCTCCTGCATGCATAGATATATATATATATGAAAATGTGGTAAGGTTTCATTCATTACACACAGCTGCACATTTCACCAAGGTATAAATAGATTAAACAGACAATGTGCAGGTAACAAACTATATATATGGAAACCCCCCACCATTAAAGGCCAGAAACAAGTATTAAAAAATTTGGATTCGGATTTCTTTTGCTATATGAATTATAAAAAAATTTTCCAAGAATGAAGTCTATCGGATAGCCATATTGAACTTCGATTAAGTTCAAAATCAAATCAGACCCCTAAACGGGATAACGCTCTTCCGGTGCTATTCTCTATGACTCGAACTGGAACCGTTATTAAACTCTTTACCACTCGACTCGAAGCAATAAGCATTACTAAGTATAAAAAGGTCAAATATTGGCAATGGCATGTAAATAAATAAAGGTAACATAGCATACACAACAGCCTCAAATCCCAAATCGCTAATCCCCAAATTTGAAACTTAACAAAATAATCTCTAATTGCATGCAAATATATAAAAATAAATCCAAAAACCAGACTTTGTAAATAAAAGAAAGGGTTACCTGCAAGAGATTAGCAATGGTTTCAATAGTGGCAGTTTTGTTAATCCCAACCTCATAACACCTAATAATAAACTTCTCTTTATAAGACAACCCATCTTCAGTCAACCCACCTAACCGGAGCCGGTCAGCCAAACTCCCCAACTCAGATTCCACCGGATCTGACCCGACCTGTTGCTGACACGACAGAACGGCTTGAATCGGCGTCAGGTTGGAGCGAGAGCAGGAGACGGCGGCGCGTGGGCTACGCCGGCGAGAAGAGAGTGGACCAAATGAACCCGCGAATCTACATTGAACCAAGGCCTGATTTAGGTCCGTCGCATTGCAATAAGAAAACTTCAACATCTCTCCTCCGTCTCTCTCGGCTTTGCTTTTTTGGCAACACAGTAGAGACCTTTTAGCTTCAGATTTATTTTATTTAGGGTAAATTTCACCCAAGGTGACTAAACTATTAGTATGTTTAAGTTTTGATCACTTAATTTCAAAAACTTACAATATGATCACTAAATTATTCGAAATTTTTATTTAAGCTATTGGACTGTTAAGTTGTTTTTAGAAATTGTCCGGCTAGTGTGGTGGATTAATATCCATTGACGAGTAGAAGAATACATCTTAGATTCAAGTTGATCTAACAATCGATGATGGAGATCGGAGAAGAAAATTACTTGGATTTTGGTTCGTAAATTCATAATGTTCTAAGCTATTTTATGAAAAAAATTGAACTATAAAAGAGTATAAAAGAGAAGGGGAAAAAAGCTTTCGATTGGTGCAAATGGTAAGAATAAAAGTCATATAATAACGATTTTAATAGCTCAGTGATTTAAATGATAAGTTTTGAATAATTTAGTGACCATTGTATAACTTTTTAAAGTTAAGTAACTAAAACCTAAATTTACTAATAGGGCTGGTTTATAACTGACACTGGATTTGCACATAAATTACGACATTACCATTTGTCACACGTAATTCATGTTCAACAATTATTATATGTTTTATTTGGCTAAATTAAGGTATTAGTCTCTTTTAGGCTAAAATTAAAATTTTGGCATAATTTAAAAGCTATTTTATCTATTAATTATTATCTTTAATTAATTGGATTAAACTGTTGAAATGATTTTTAAAAAAAACCCTTTACGATAAAAAATGATACTTATAATAAAAAATTTACATATTATTTATTTAAATTAATTAATAATATTATAAAAATAAAAATTCAAATTATATCAAATTAAAATACAATATAAATATAAAGATTAAAACTCTACTTTTACTCATCAAAACTATGAACCCAAGTTGCTATCTATTGATTAAATATTCACTTATCTTAAAAACAGCTTAAGTTTGAATTACAATTTTACTAAAAATAAGATGGAACCAAAACCATATTTTTACTTTTTACTTTTAGTTTTTTCCCAAGTTATTACTATTACAAATACAACTATAATATAATTACAAATGTAATTCCAAATAACTACAAAATAAAATTAGTATAATGATAAATTTAATCTTCACGTTTATATTTCCCATTAATTTGACTTTTATCTTTTTGAGCTAAATTTAATTTTTAATATTTTAAAAAAGAGTCAAATTATTTTTTAATGGAAAAGATCTGTAAAACATTAATTTTTTAACGTTGTTGGCGTGACAACTTGAATGAGAGTTTATATGCGCATCATATTAACATAACATTATTTGTCATGTATATCACGTCAACAAATAATTTAAAAATTATAAAAAATCAAATTTAAAAAATAAATTCATAAAATTTTTAAAAAATTAACCTGAAATATATATAGATTATCAAACAAGTTATAATGCTTAAAAAATTAGTATTTTAATTAATATTCTCGTTCACAAACATCATTAGTACTCTTATTCACAAAAATTATAATCATTAAAAACTAAATTTATTAATCTAAAACCTAGACAGATCTTAAAATTCACGAGTCACACATTAGATCTTAAATTGTAATCTTTAACAAAATGTCACTGTGGATTTTTTTTTAAAAATTAATTATTTTAAATAAAGCATTCAAAAAATATGACTTAATTTTATTCATAATAAATTATAAGAAAAAAAAATTGAAGTGAAAATGTGATAAGTTAAGGACAGAAATATTAGAAACAAATAGCATGTAAGATTTGATGCGCGTCATAATTTTGTCGTGAGTCGTGCTTCGTTTGTCTTTTCGTGCGTTGTTTGTTAGCTTTGAAAGTTGTAATAATTTACACGTGATCTCTGACTGATTTTGATTTTTATATTTTTACTCTAATTTTCAAAATTAGATCAGCTATTAAATTAAACATTTAAATAAATAAATTATCAAAAATTAAAATATTCAAAAACTTGATTCAATTAATTTTGGAATCATTTACCGGTCAGTTCAAACAATTTTGGTAATTTTAAATTATATCAAAATACTATATTAAATACCAAAATTAATAATAATACATTTTTCTACTTTTAATATATTAAAATAATATCAAATCCTACAAATTCTTCTAAATTGTCTCTATCGTAGGTTAATTATAGAATAATACTAAAAATAATAATAATAAAGTTCACTGATCATAATTGTATTTAATCATCGAAATTGCCCTTATCAAATATGAATTTAATTTCTATACTATTAAAAAAATTAAATAAAGTTAAATTAAAATATTATTAATATTTATTATTTAAAAAATATTAAATAATATTTAACAAAGTTATTATTTTAAAATTTTTATGGTTGTATAGATAAAATATTTTATTTAGAATTAAACTACAACAACAAAAAATAATTTTCAAAACATTGTTAACTCTATTGCAATTTAAACTTGTTTGATTTTTTTAATAATATAATTACTAAATTAATCCATTTAATAATAGATGAACTAATTTAATCTCATTCCTGTAATACAAAAACTTACGAGATACTTTAACCTCGAAGCTAGTCAAGTAAAATTTAAGCTTACACGATTTAGTAATTGATTTAAAGTTAGATCCTGTTTTATAAGTATAAGTAAAAGTACCCAAAAAAACCTCTATGTTATGGATCAAATTATATTTTATCTCTTTTACTCAAATAAATAAATAAATAATACATTAAATCAAATAATAAACCAGTTCAATCTATTAAAAATTTCATTCATTTATACTTATATACCACTCATACCAACAAAAACCAATTTTCAATGGTGCAAATGGATAAAAGTTTAAATTTTCATTTAACATATAAAAACTAACTTGTTCATTTTTTTAATAGAAAAGACTTTAATTTATCTCTTAATACAGGAACTTCCATAATAAATTTAAATCTTTTGAGCTTGGCTATCAAGCTTTTTTCAAAATAGATCATATTAGAGTTTAAATCATTTCCTACTTTGAATCATTTCGAAATTGGCAGAGCTGAACAATTTATATATATGTGTGTATGTATATGGTGTAAAGTGGAAATGTATGAGTTTGTGGTGTTATGGTATGGATGCATGAAAGAGGCCAACCCAAAAGTGCAGAAACAGAGAATTTATCTTCAAAACATGCTTCATTGCACTGGTTATAATAATTAGCTTACAAAGTCCCGAGTTTCAAATAAGGATACGTGTAGACATAACCCAAAATGAATACAATCTAGTGCTTTCACAATGACTCAACTATAAGTAACTTCGGGAGTGAGTGTCAAATAAGAATATGGATCATGCCAATTCATGAGCATGTGAACATTGTCTGTGACGTTTATGAAGCGACCAAATATATGAAGAAATATACAAATACGAGAAACACATCAAACCAGAAGCTAAACTAGCAAAACCAAGTCAGACAAATCAACAAGAAGTAGGAACTCAAAATTTTTTTTGCAAAATATCAAAAAAATTTCAATGTGCAAGAGACAAACGCCTATATGCTCAGGCCATGTGAGCCACACGATCAAGAGACATGCCAATGTCTCAAGTCGGGTGCACATTCAAAATAGAGGCACACGGCCGTGTCTCAGCCCGTGTCCAAAATAGGGTGCTCTCTAACTTGAGTCACACAGCCAAACCACACGCCTGTGTGCTAAGCCATGTGAGCATACTGACTTGTAATTAACTTATTATTTATTTAAATTCAAGCTAAGCATACAAAAATACATCCAAAGCAAATTAGATAGTAGCCTAAACACACAATTTCATCATAAATATTAGTCATTTATTTCACATGATTATCAAGTAACATATGAGCTTATCAAATATCAAATTTTCATGTATTTCAAGTAAATACGGATAATGATTCATTTCGAATTAATATATTTTTTCATGTTAGGATTTTTCCGTTGAATTATTTAAAATATTGATGAATACACAGGTAGTACACACAAGGTGTACAAAATTATAATTCGTCAATTCATATACATGAATGCTCATGCAAACATGTAAATACATGAATGCTCATGCAAACATGTAAACGAGAAGCTCTTTCAAGTTATATAACGGAAGCTCATCCGAGCCATAATCGGGAAGCTCAAGCGAGCCAATATCGTGAAGCTCATAAAAGAGCCTTTAAATCGAGAAGCTCATAAAAAAACTTTTAAATCGGGAAGCTCCGAAGAGCTATTCACAGGAAACTCGTAAGAACCATTTAACGGAAAGCTCATGATAACTAATAACGAGACGCTCTTGAGAGTTGTGTTATATTCGCAACACATGCAGGATCACAACCAATACGTGAACCCTGTACCTATAAAATTTTATTTATTCAAACGGAGCTTAATACTTGTCGGTCACCGTCGGATATGTGATTAATTTCATATACATGGCAATAATAAAATCACATACACAATATTTAATTCAAACATATAAATATATAATTTAATTATACGAATTTACCTCGACAATGTTCGTGTACACAAAAGCTACTAATCCGTTACTTTCTCTTTCCCTCAATTTAGCTTCATTTTTTATCTATCCAGATCTATACGAATAAATTTAACATCAATTTATATTCAATTCAATCCAATTCACATCTTTGATAAAATTACTATTTTACCCCTATACTTTTAATTAATTACGATAGTCTCTAAGCTCGAAAAATAAAATTCATATAATTTAATTCTTATTCTAAGCCTAACTGATCTTCATATATCACAATAGCAATCCATGTATTTCACAAAATTTAAAATTTTTCCATTAATTTTATATCTTTTTAATTTAATCTCTAAATCATAAATTCATCAAAATTCTTTATATAAAAACTATTTATCTATTAACAACTTTTCAATTTCTATCATAAAACATCATAATTCAACTATATTCACTCATGACAAAATTTTAGTACTTTGATAACTTTACAAATTAATTTTCGAGGTAACTAAATTAAGCTATTACAATTTCAAAAACATAAAAATTATTAAAAACAAGATAAAGAATAAATACATAATTAAGCCAAAATAGTTTACTAACTTCAAGCTCTCCAAATTAAGATTTCCATGTCTTTTATTTGGGAAAAATGATAAAAATGATTATATTTTAGTTTACTTTATTATTTATCATCTTTTTATCTTTTACTTTTCAATTTAATCCTTTTTTATTTAATTTTCCATTGATGACTAATTATTCTTATCTACTAACACCTCTTAATGGTCTATTTGTCATGTAAGGACCTCCAATTTTAAGTTTCATAACTATTTGGTCTTTTCCATTTAATTAGACATGTAACCGATAAAATTTCTTTACAAAATTTTCATACAATATTTCAATCATAATTTAGACCATGAAATAAAATTAAAATAAATTTTCTTCCGAACTCGAATTTATGATCCCGAAACCACTATTCTAATTTCACTGAAAACGGACTATTACAAAATAATCCATATAACTCATTCTAACATACAAGAACTAATTTTTAACAGTAAAAATGGATAAAAACTTTAACAGGCTATAAAGTGCCATCAGAGGGAATATATGTATTCTTTTCAAAGTCCCAATTTGCTTTTACATAAAAGGAACTCAAAGCCCTTGCGCAAATTTCCCAGAACTCATCACTTGGCATAAAAAAAATCAGTAGTAACAAAGTTTAGACCTTTGAACTTATTAGGTTCATCATTCCCAGCTAAAAAGGACATATATAATGGTCATACAACAAAATGTGAAAAAAGAAACTAAAAACAGTCATAAAAATGAAACAAATCAAAGTATTTACAGTCATAAGAAGAGGTAAAGCAGAAATGATATTACATTATACTATTCCATGAGATTGGAATTCAAAGACCAATTATAAACACTAGCTGTAAACCTAACCCATTTCTATTTTTCGAAAGTTTAGAAGCACATTCAAACTACAAATTACAACTACATGTCCAAGCAACCACAAAATGTAGAATCAAACTAATACAAAAGACGGACCACGAATGGGATCAGAGTATAGAATCAAACAATTACATCACAAACAAAGAACTGGAACAATCTAGACTAGAGCTGACTAACATATCTTAAAACTCACACATGGAAATAGCACATAGTGATACAGACACACGTATAATTGCCCATGGTGAATCTCGAACCTATATACTCAAGACTCAAGGTCTCCGCCTTTGCCAACTGTGCCAAGACGGCAAAGCCTCATTGGCAACCTAACCCATTTTTCAAATCTAAGTTATTTAGTTAAATGCCTAAAACCATGAATTGAATCCAATAAACTACCATTAGAGGGAATATGCCATATACATATATCAAGGTTCCATTTTTCTTTTGCATGTAGGGAACTCAAAGCCATTGCACAAATTCCCCCGAAAATCATCATTTGGCACACAAAAGCAGTATTATAACAGAGTTTAGAGCGTGGTCATACAATAAAATATGCAACACTAAGTAAAAACATATACATACAAAATGTCCCAAACATCACTTGGCAAAAAACCCATGTAAAGGTATCAACCGTATCTCAAATCTAAGTTCTTGAGCTAAGAGCCTAAAACCCATTTAAATGATACAAAAAACACACACACAAACACACACATATAATGAAAAACAGCTCAAATGGATTAAAACTATATAAGATGCCATCAGAGGGAATGTGTATTTTTTTTTTCAAAGTCCCATTTTGGTTTCGCAACGAAGGAACTCAAAGCCCTTGCGCAATTTTCCCAAAAATCATCACTTGGCAGTATCAAAGTTCAGATTTTTTAACAATCATAGCAAATAAGGAATAAACAGACTGATAAAAGAGAATACTTTAGAGGAGAATAGTCGAAGGAGGCGGCAACCATAGAAAAGTGAGCAAGGAAAACAAAACAAGAAACTTTTAACCTAATTTACAACCAAAGGCTTGATGGGATATTACTCAGGGTAAATTACATCTAATATCACCAAATTATTAATAAGTTTATATTTTGGTCACCCAACTTCAAAAAGTTACAAAATAGCTACTTAACTATTTAAAAGTTTTCTTTTAAGTCACTGAACTTTTAAAATCGTTATTATATGGCTTTCTCTCTTCGCACCACCTACACCAATCGAAAGCTCTCATTTTTTTCTCTATTCTGGAATTCAATTTTTCTCATGAAACAACTTTAAACATCACGATTCTACGAATCAAAATCTAAAAACTTTCTTCTATAATCTCTAACATTGACTGTCTAATCGACTTGGATCTAGGGTATATTATTCTACTCGTTGATATATACTAATTCATTGTATCGATAATTAAATTGTCGCTTGAAGATCACTAATTAGACTTAAAAAATTAATAGCTTAATGACTTAAATAAAAAATTTTAAATAATTCAATAAAAAAATCAAAATACAATCTCTTATAGGTACGCTCCAAAATAAACCAAAATATTATCTTTCATTAATAAGCTAAAGTATGCTTAAAGTTGCTAAACTATTAGTAAGTTTAGATTTTGGTCATTCAGATTCAAAAAGTTATAAAATGACTGTAATAGGCCAATTTTGGCCTGGCTAAAAAATTATATAATAGCCTATTACTAAACCCAGTTTTAAACCCAATAGCACCCTGACTTAATAACCAAATTACAAGCCCAATACCCAAACAACCCAAATACCTAACCCACTAGCCTAAAACACAAAAAAAAATGAACAGCAGAAACCTTTGGCAAAAAGCAGCGGATCGGCGTCACCCTCGCCCCCACGTTGCAGCAATCGTCTTCACGCACAAACGCATAGCAACTGCCCACGTCGTCTCACCCACGTCTGGTAGCTTCGCACAATGCCCGTACCTGCAACAAGCCATGAACCACGAATAGAAATAATAGCAGAAATTACGACAAAAAGAGGAGAGAGTTTTTTGATAGTTTCTTTCTCCGTTGTTTCGGCTATAAAAAGGCCAATCAATCTCTGTAACGAGGTTAGCAAATTTTTGTACCGAAATCGAAAAGAAAATAGACGAGAAAAACATTTTTGAAGGTGACAGATTTTGGCTTTGTTTCTTCTGTTCTTTTTACTGTTTTTATTTTATTTTATTTTTTTCTTTTGTTTCTTAAAACAACAAATAAACAAAAACGAGAAAGGGAGTAAAGAAAACTTACCGGTGTGGCGTCGTTGAAGCTCTTTCGTTTCGTCGCCATTGGAGCAGGGGAGGAGTTTTCAGAGGGAGAGCATTACGGCGCAATATCAAAGAAAGAAAGAATGGTTTTTAGGGTTTAAAAAGGGGATTTTTTATTTGATTTTAAGTTGATGGGTTATTTATAATTTAGGCCCTTCATTTTTTTATGGTTTTCAAAATCACTGTTTTCCTTTTTTATATCTGCGCATATATATATGTTAATATATATGTATATTCTAAATGTTTTAAATACCTATATGTAGTACGTATATATTTTATTATCATGTTATTTTTATAGTTTATATATTTTTTATGTTTATATTTTCATGTTTTATAATTCATATGTTTATACATTATTATAACGTGTACATGTATTTTTGCATTCCTTTCAAGGCTATGATAAATATTTTCCATGTTTTTATATTTACTAATACATTATACTTATACATTCTTTTTTAAATGCATTAATATATTTCATATGTATTTTATCATTGCTTTTTTTGACTTACGTTTTTTTCTCTCATATCCATATACATATTTGCTAAAATTGTTTATATATTATGCTTATGTATACACATAATTTAAATTAAAATATTTGTTCCATATCGCATTGACATTTTTAACATATTTTTCAAATACATTTTGATTTTGTCAAAATATTAAAATCATTTTTTATGATTCAAAGGTTTTCAAAATAATAAACGATATTCAAAGTTAGGGATTTTCGAGGAAAATTGAGCCCTAACGTATTGGATTTCGATTTTCTTTGTTAATTTCAAATAACCGAGAATATTCGTTATTTAAAATATATAAGTAAAAATTATTTTTGGGAACTTAATTTGTTATGTCCTAACATATTGGGCATGACATAATTGCTTCCTCGAAATGAAGATTTACTTATGAAGCAAAAGTGATATTTAAAATTCGGAGATTTTAAGAAATTGTACCCTAACGTATTGTGTCTCAATTTCTTCGCATGACTTGAATAATTGACTATCCTTTTCAGATTTCAATATTTGAGTTTTTTTTAAAATCTTTTAAATTTTTGACACCAAGACATTAAATAATCAATTTGGTACCGATTTTTGGGCGTTACGAGGGTGCTAACATTTCCTCGTGCGTAACTGACTCCCGAACCTATTTTCTCAAATTTCGTAGGCCAAAATTATTTTAAGTGAATCGATCACACCTCGATAAAGGATCAGTGGCGACTCCAATTTTTGTTTTTTTAAAGTCGATAACTAAAATTTTTGTTTTCAAAAAAATGGTTTCGACAATAACCATTGAACTATTCGAAAGTTTTTATTTAAAATTTAAGTTTTATTTTAAAAATTGGTTAATGAGCTTCAAGCGAAAATCTAATAATCGATAGTGAATTAATACTCATTGACGAGTAAAAGAACATATATTAAATCTAAGTTAATTTGATAATTAATGTAAAAAATTGAAAAAAATATTTAAATTTTGATTCATAAATTCGTAAAATTTTAAGACTATTTCATAAAAAAATTGTAAAAAAGAAAAAGAAAAAGGAAAGGTTTATGCAAGCTATGACAATAAAATATTTTTTTTATAGAAGAATAATTTTATAATAATATTATAACTTTAAAATTAAATAACGCTAAACTCACTAAATTAGTTGTTTTGAACATAAAAAATTAAAACCATCGAACAGCACCAAATTTTCTTTGTAACCAAACATCCCCTCATGGCCATGGAAGATCAGAAGAAGAAAAAGGATAATTTCAAGCAACCTTTCTCCAAATTCCGACACCTTTTCTTTTTTTCATTATTTCAGAAACATCCTTCGACCATTCGATTAATCAATAATAATTCAATTCGAAACCCAAAATCAACGATGGAGACGGCGGGTGGTAGCGACGTGGAGGCGGGCTTCGCAAAGCTACAAGGTGAAGACTTCGAATACTACATGGGAACCTACTCCATAATGCTCGGTCGCAACTCCAAGAAATCCATCGTCGACGTCGACTTAGCCAGCCTCGGTGGCGGCATGAACATTTCGCGCCACCACGCCCGCATCTTCTACGACTTCGCGCGGCACCGTTTCGCACTCGAAGTCCTCGGCAAAAACGGTTGCCTCTTCGAAGGCGTACTCCACCTCCCGGGAAAGCCCCCCGTCAGGCTTGATTCTCAAGACCTCCTCCAAATCGGCGATAAAGAATTCTACTTCCTTCTCCCTGTAAGGAGTATTCTCGGGGGAGCACTTGCGACTAGGCATCACGCGTCGATTTACCAGACTCCGACCGCCACAGCTGGAGCGGTGCCGCCGCATCATGGTTACCATGGCGGAACGAAGACAGGGAGATCAGTGGGTTCCGTGGCAAGTTCTGCGGTGGCGGCAAAGAAAGGGAGGGGAAGAGAATATTATGAAGATTACGGCAAAGGAGAGGACGTTGGAAGTGGCGGGAAGAAGATTAGAAGGGAAGAATGGTATAGCAGCGTAGAGGCCGGCGCCGGAGGAAAGGCAGCTTTGGCGGGAGTATTAGGTTAGCAACATTTATGAAATTTTTTGATCAATTTTGCCCTTTCTTTTATGTTTTCAGTAGTTATGATTATAGAAATATATGAAGAAAATTTGCCATTCTTTTATAATTGCTTTGTAAAGTTAATGATTGTTAAGCATTTAGTGATTAGGTATACATTGTGAATTGGATATCTACTGTTGTTTTTTGGGATTATTGTGGCATTATAGGAAGAAAATTTTTCATTCTCGGTTTTTCGGTATTATAGTTGCCGGCATTGCTGAATCTTGTGATTTGCAGCATTCAAAATGTATTGCCAGGTGTTGCCATTGTCGATTTAATGGTTTAAACGGTCATCATCTTGTAGGAGTGTCTCGTTGTGTTCCATATATTATTACAAATGTCTCTAGGATTTCAATCTCTGCCGCTACGTTTAGATGTTAATATCATATCGTATTCTGGTTTGTACTGTTTTTCTTGTTCCAGAGTTGCTTCTTCTTACACTGTTAGCTGAGCCATACTGAATTCTTTAGGTTCTTTAATACCGTAGATAAAAGTAGAAAATGTATATCGTATGGCAAATTCTTATCTTGACATTATTTGGTTATATCTAACTAAAGTCATGCTTTATTCTGCCGGTGGGTATCCTTTTTTATCTTTTGAGTGATCTGATTTTTGAGAATTCGCACTATCCATTGGTTTAACACAGTCCCGAGTCATTTCATTCTTTGGTGGTTGTTAAAGATACTCCTCAGAATTGCCGTTGTTTGTGCTGTGGAACAAACAATATGGTTATCATGTAGTTTACGAGGTTTTAGGCATAGAATTTATGTTTGGTTTCAATATGTTCCTTCGGATTTTATAGCTGCAAAATGATTTGTAGGATCTCATGGAACAGTATTGCTTTCTGATGCTCTTTCTCACCCGTTTTTACACTGCGGCATGAACTTTCGATTCTGTCAACATTTTCTCTCTATATTTTACCTGATGCAAAGAAAAGTACAGTCTTTCTTATTTACATAATGGATAATAAGTTCTGTCCCGTCTGGTATTATGATGTCTGCAGTTCCGGTAGAGAAGAAAGGAGAAGGAAGATCAAGTGTTGACCGTGAATCCAATAATCAACAACTTATGCAGTTGGAAGAAAAGGATGTGGTGACATCTGTGGCAACTGTGCTTTCCGATATTTGTGGTCCTGGAGAATGGATGGCGATGGAGAAACTCCATGCTGAGGTTAGTTCTAACCTTAGCGTGACCTAAATCTCGAACTATTTCCATTTTGTGCTTTTGACACCCCTGCCTACTTGACAATAGTTGTCCTTATGCTTTATTTTGATTCTTCCCTTATCGATAAGCTTTACCATGCTTTTAAATACTTAATGCGAAAATGGTTTTCGATATTTACCATGCCGGAATTATAACATACACTTACCTGAGAAAGGCCACAATCATTCTTTCTCTCATTTTGTTTACCACAGCTTTGTTTTTTCGAGTTTTAGGATTTTACAAGATTGCTTACTTACTATAACTTCGTTTTTCTTCTTCAGTTAGTTGAACAGTTCGGTAACATCTGGCATCACAGCCAAGTTAGAAGGTATCTAACATTCGAGGACTGGCTGGGTCCTGAATCGAAGGGAAAACCATGGTACAATCTGCTAATGTTATTAAGAAATACCCGGAACACTTTGTCATCAACACGAGATCCAAGGTTCGGATAATCCTGGAGTTCGTCTCTCTAGTTTCTTTGCTTTCGTAAGGTAATGTTTCATCATCTTAGCCTACATGTTCTGTTTGGGTAGAAATTGATGTTAATATTCTTTTTTTCTTGAGGGTCACCCAGTTTGAGCACTTTAACTGGCTTGTTGTGTAAATGAATCCCAATATTTTATGGTGGCAATGAAAGAATGCTTGTTATAAACCATAAAAAATTTCTCCAATCTGAAATTGGCCCGAGTCAATTTCGAAAGTGAGCAACTAAAGATAATTTATTACGGTATTAATGTTTTTTTGTTAATTATACATAATTTTGATTGGTATAATAACAAATTTAACTTTCAATATTTATATATTTTGACTTTAATTCTAAAGAGTTCAACAAATTTAGCCGTAACATTTACATATTTACACAAACATTGTAGGATAAATTTGTTAAATTATGATTAAATTGACAGAATATGTAAACTTTAAGGTTAAATTTATTATTATACTAATCAAAATCATGTACAATTAATAAAAAATATTCAGATTGTGATTAATTTAGTTGTTCACTTTCAAAATTAATAGAAATTAAATTATTTTAATTTTTTAAAAGGAAAATATTGAGATATTTTACGAATCATTTTGTAACTTATATTTCATTGTTGACATCCTTTTGAGAATTACCTTGTAACAAACTTATTACCGAGAGATGCACATGTGTAAGTATATTTAATTTTTTAGAAAATGTTTTTATATGGTTCGAGAATCATATATGAATTTTGTTGTTAATTTCTAAAAAATTTCTTTATTTTTTAAAAATAAGTTTTAGATTTCTCTCTCTCAATTTTATCATGTTTAAACAAATTGATTCAATTGATTAAATTGATATTTAATTGATTTAACTATCAATCTAATTCTTACAATTATATTACGAGTTATGGCTATTAACAACATGCCAGCATTAATAAAATTAAAAAAAAAGAGTTTATTGAGTTATTAAAAATTTAAAAATTAAAAAAATCCTTGAAATAATTCTTCATGTTCATTATGTATGAACTATCAAGCTATAATTTAATCAACTTTTTCATAAAAAAACAATTTGATTTTAAATTGAAGGTTAAGAATCAACAAAAAAAAATTAAAACTAAACTATAAAGAAAGGTTAAAATATACCTATAGTCTCTTTACTTTTTAAAAATTAGGAATTTAGTCTTTGTATTTGTAGTTTTAGGCATTTAATGTCTTTACTTTTTAAATTTCAAAATTCAGGTTCAATCGTTAAAACTGTTTTTTTTTTGTTAAATTCAAGTTAATTATGTGGCTATGAAATGAGAATTTTTTTTTTAATTTCAAAATGCCACAGGAATCAATTTTACAAAATTTTAATTTTACTTAACATCAGACCTAAAATTTAAAATTTAGAAAATAAAAAGACTAAATTCTCAATTTTTAAAAAATACAGGGACTATAAGCACATTTTGAGCTTAAAAAAAATGTTCTCTCCATTAACAACTACAAAACAAAGGATGGTCTAGAATCATCCATTCCTTGCACATCGTTGAATTCACTCAAAAGTAATACTTATTCACAAAGTTATATTTTGTTATGATTTTATATAATATTTGATAAAATATATTTTGTTATGAATTTTTTTAAAATAAATGAATTAAATTTATGACAAGAAAATTCAACAAAATAAACGAATTACAGAATTTAGTTAATCAAAGTAATTTGAACAAAATTCAGAACCAATTCTGCAAATTTTATTATATTAATAATTCAAAATTTTTCGTCAATTAAGTATTCATGCTAGCAACGAATTATATATGAACTGTCAAGTATCAGTTCCATAAAAAAATTTAACGATTTAATTATTTAAAAAATAACAATTTAACTATTTTTTTATCATAATATAACTAAAAATTGAATATCAATAGTCAAAGTAAGAAAAAGAATTAAGACTAATTAATAAAAAAATTTAAAATATATCATAAGCTTTTGTATTTTTCAAAAATTGAGAATTTAGTCTTAATATTTTTATTTTATAGAATTTTATTTTTTTATTTTTCAGATTTAAAATTTAAAATTAATTATTAAAACTGTTATATTTTTTTATTAAATTTGAGCTAATTACAAGTCATTTTTTAGTGATTATTTTTTAATAAAAAATGTCATAGTAATAAATTTAACAAAAAAAAATAGTATTAATAGTTAGACTTAAATTTTAATTTGAAAAATAAAAAATTTAAATTTCACAAAATAAAAATATAGGGGCTAATTTTTTTTTCCAAAAAAGTATAGGTGGTCTAGAATCTTCCTTTCTTTTGCTCATAGTTTGACTTGACTTAAAAAAGTACTACTTACGCGCGAAATTATATCTTGTTACGAACTTTTACATATTTCTTCGATAGAATATATTTTGTTATGAAAAATGCTTCAACATAAACAAATAAAATTTATGCTATGTTATCAGTAAGTAGTAAGTAAGTACTGATGGACCTACGCTTTCTGACATAAAATTCAAGGTCTAATTATGGATTTAGTCCCTCTTTTAATTCATTTTCTTTACTTTAATTATTCATAATTTGATTTTTTTAATTTTATAATTTTATGAGCAAGTCCAAATTAATAACACCATTAGTTGCTATCACTGAAGTGATAATTTATTTATTTATTAAATAGCTTTAAACACTCTATTTTATCATTGATTTAATCTTCAAATGACCCTTGATTATGCGAATGAATAATGATAAAAGTAGCATCCACTTTATTTTTCATTGACAACTTATGAATTTGAACCTACTAATAATATAATAGATCAAAATTATATCAAAATAGATTAAATCTCAAATTTTAAAATTAACATAATAGAGGGACTAAACCCAATAAAAAAAAGTTGAGATACTTTTCTATTGTACTGCAACTTAGCAAGCAAGGAGTGGTTTCTATATCTGGCTCTCTCGCTATGTATACATGCACCCCTATGCTCTCTTAAATTCATTCTTTGTTTCATCATCTTCTTCAACCCTTTTCTTTGTTTTTTTGAGTTTCATTTAGCAATCTCATGAAAAAGAATGAATATGGTGAAGGGATTCAGATTCCACCCAACTGATGAAGAACTCATTGAATACCTGCAAATCAAAACCTTCAACCGTGATTCTCTGGTCCAAGTTATTGCCGAAATCCCGGATATCTGCGAGTTCGAGCCTTGGGAATTACCCGGTATATAATCTCTTCTTCGAAATATTCATGTTCAGGATATGAAAATCTTTAAAAAGAATAAGCGTGTGTGTGTGCGGTTGTTTTTCAGGGCGTTCAGTGTTGCAGACAGGGGATCGATTGTGGTACTTTATGTACCCACCAAAATATAAGTATCGGAATAGTAAACTAGTTAGCCGGACCACTCTGGAGGGGTATTGGAAGATTACCGGCAAAGCTCGTAAGATAGTTAACTCTGAAACCGGAATGGAGATTGGAAACAAGAAGACTTTGCTTTTCTATAAAGGCCAATGCAATGATAAAATTTGTTGGGTTATGCATGAGTATGAACTCAAAGCTATGCTTGACTCAACTAATTCTCATCAAGTAAGTAATCTTTCCCACTGCTATGTGTGTGTTAAGGGGTCGACTTGTTAGAGAAGCTTTTGAAGTATCGTCATTGGGAGCCGATTAATTTCTCAACAGGTCAATATTATTCATTTAAAGCTGCATGTTCAATAAAATAGGAGCAATTTATTGGATGGAGCTGTGGCTCACCAAGGAGCCATGTGCATCCACCCTTAGTAGAGTTTGAACCCAAATCCTTAAATAGCATTAATGGGCAAATATACAACCAATTAATTATTGATACCATTTAAGAACATGGGCTCACATCTTCTTGATAGGTGGTTTTGTATCACACATGGTCTGATCTGATAAAGAGCTCTTATTCTATTAAACCTACCGCTTGCCCGCTTCGGGCACTCTATAGAGTCGAGAGATAAAACCCTGATTAAGAATAATATCAATCCGTTGAGAGATCCATCAGCTCTCAAAAACTTCTTCGAAAAAAGTTGGTCTCCTCTCTACAATATCTATATAGTTGTCTTTTATATTCATTCATGAGCTTTCATTTCACCAATACATATATTTTTGTCCTCCAATTTGTGTAGAAGACTTTCAAACTTTGTAAACTGAAGAAAAAGACAAACATTTCCAGTAAAGAAGCCGGTCAATTAGATCAGTATTCTCTTTCTGATTTAGAAAATCATGTAGCAAACAATGCACTATTAGAGGTTAGAACTTAGATTCTTTATGTTTCATTTCTTCATTCAGTTTCCAATCTCGATTATGATGCGGATATTCACAATCACCATTTCTTTTCCTACGGTCAGGACATCCTAGACCCTAACGGGTCAAGTGATCCGGAAGCATCTAACAACCATAAAGATGTTCATAACCGTTGCCGCACCGTCGATACATATGGTGATGAAAGAAGCAATCAACATAATATAGTTGATGAAGATGAAGGCCCAAATATATCAACTAATTTCGTAAACCATGTTGCAGAGGATGCAATCCCAGAAGTAAGATGCGTGAATCGATTATCCATGTGGATGATGTTGAAGATGACTATCTAAAACTAATTTGTATTTCTCTCCTTCAGGTACCTTCGCACATTTTTAAGGTGTATCAAAATGGACTTGAGGACAATAATTGGGTTCAAGATCTGTATAGCACCATTGAACAAGATGACGAGTCTTGCAACTTAATTATCACTAGCTTCGACGAAACCATCACTAATGAAAGTAGCAATCAACATAATATAGTTGTTGCGGAAAAGGGCATCGAAACGCCTATCATTAGCTATGATGAAACCGTTACTAATGAAAGAAGCAATCAACATAATATAGTTGTTGTAGAAGAGGGCACCGAAATGTCTGTTATTAGCTATGATGAAACCGTCGCTAATGAAAGAAGCAATCAACATAATATAGTTGATGTGCATGAGGGCTTCGAAATGCCTTCTAACCTAAAGTATCTCGTTGAAGAAGACACAATTTCAGCAGTAAAATCTATCTCTCGTAATCATTTATCGATGCAAAATGTAAAAATAAAAAATGCAAAGAACTAACCTATTTTTGTCTATGTTTCAGGAATTGTTATATAACAATGGATCATATAGCAGATCATTGTTTGGTGAGTTATTAGCAGAGCCAGAGGCAACTAATAACTCGAACTGCCATGTATTTGGTTTAGTTGATGATTAGTGACTAGTTGGTTTGGGTTATGCATCAGGTTTATGTTATGATTATGTTTTTATGATGTTTCTGATTTAGTTGGTTTTTATATGAAGTATCTTGAGCAAAAAATATAAATAAATTAATATTATTAATTGAGATTACAAAATTAACCCTTGGATCCTAACAAGTTATACTGCTGCTATATACTTAAGGATAAATTTAGAATTTAACCCTAAACAGATAAACAGTCAGAATATCTATATTAACAAGATTCTTAACTGACGGTCCAGACTGTCATTAGACGGACATGTTTGTAACTATATATATGCGCATATCACCAATGGCAGACAGTACCTATACTGACAGTTTTTATTTTAGTGGCGCTTCTGTTGTCAGTATGGGTCATTAAACCTATTCTGACGATCACATTTTCTGTCAACGAAAGTGTATACTGATGGTACATCTACCAACGGGTAATTTTCATCGGAGTAGCCTTTTTGATCGTGATTTCTGAACTTAAAAGAGACAGCTTTTTATCTTTAGCGACGTGTTTGTAGCGTCAGTATATAACAATTTCTTTGTAGTGTAAATAAAAGAAAGAAAAGATGAGAAGTGCTCATCTTTTTCCTCACTCTTTGCTGGCCCTTCCCATGGAAGAAGATAAAATTTTCTCTTCTCATTTCTTCTCACTAATCCAACCAAAAATCTACACAACCCCAGTTATTTTCTTGTTAATATCTTGTAGAAAACTCATTTCCCAGCATGGTTCCATCATCATCTTTACCATTGGAAGTAAGGGTTTTCATGAGCTAGTGAAAAAGGGCTTGAGCTAGCGTGAAGAAGTGAAGAATGAAGTAAGAAAATGCATTTTTGTCATCCCTAAAATGGTTATTTAAGGTTAGTTTACAAGATTCCTTCATGAACATGATTATGGGTTGTTATATGTTTTAAAGAAAAAGAATGGATATGCGTGGATGGTGGAACTTTGAACAAGGTAAGTCTTGGACTGGTTAAATAGAGGAATTTGGTGAGTTTGCTCATTCAAAGAGAGGTAAATTCTCAAAGAAACATCCTTAACTTGTTTAAGTTAAATTTGATAATCTTTAAAGTTTAAATGATGAAGAGCTAATATGAAATTTAATTAATGTCCACAATGGGGAAGAAAGCAAATGCAAGAGCTACAAACGACGATTAATGACACAAGATGGGGAATGTGACTTCAGAAGAAATTGTCGAGAATAACTTGTCTCCGGAATCTCCCCAAATAAAACCACCCAAATTCATTCCTTAAGCCAACTTTAGAGAGAAAACAAAACCTAAAACGTCTTTGTAGGATTGTGTTGTTGGCTTCTTCTTCTTATGCAATCATCAGCTTATGCATCAGCAAATCTGGAAGTAGACGGAATAGATACTATCAGTACTTCTCATAAACAAAATTGAAATCAAGTACAACATAACTGAGCGTCGAGTAGAAATGAATGCAAAGATTACCCTAGCTCCGAGAGCTTCAGGTGAGCTTCAGTGTAATCAGCAAAGAAAGCATCCTCATCCTGCAAAGAAGAGATGATAATCAGAATTAACATTTAACTTTTTAATTGGTGATTGTATCAAAATCTTGATTCGTTGTAATGGATAGAAAAGATGTCAGAAGGAAAGAGTTATGTACAGCCGCATATTTGTCGACCAATGGACGGAAAACAGGGTCGGAAAGGAGAACTTTGTCAGTTGGCAGCTGTAACAGGCCGTCCTTCTCTCCAGTCAAGAGCTCCCTATAATATATTATCCGATTAGCATAAACTTAAATCAATTCTAGGACAAATTGTTCATCACAACTCAAGGGAGAAACCCACAACTCATAAAAACAGAAACTCACTTGAAGTAAGAGTTGTCAAAGATAAGAGGGTTGGTAGTCCATGGTCCCTCAAATCCAGACCTCTCCTTGTGGCACCTTCCCTGCATCGAAAGCAAAGAAAACATATATCATTGTAAGTGGATAGGAAATTTCAACATTGCAAACTTCAAGAAAACAAGACAATTTAATATTTTAGAACAGACCAGGGTGTGGCCACCAGAAAGAGCAACAATGTCCTGGTCGCTAAGACCCATTTGATGACTAAACACCTGCCTCAAGTGATCAGCTCCTGCAAAATATTTTTCAAAAGATTAAACCAAGATCATTACAGACACTGAGCCGTGTTTTAATTCTCAATAGAACAACAACATTAGAAGACAAATCGTATAGACTAACCCTCAGTAGCATTGGGAAGACGACCCTCAGGTGGTGGGTGAGGCTTGTCCTGCATTTATTTCCAAACACCTCTAGGTAAATACAGTAACATTGAAATACACAGTTAAGAGTTGACAACACTATTAAGAACAATTGAACAACTCAATTAAAATCCATTTAAGTGTTGTTGCTCAAAAAAATAAACCATGCTTTAACATTTAACCATTTTATAATGAAGAAAATCTACAGAAACTAACTGACAAATCCCAAAACTAAACTTTGATTCATTGTATAATGCGATACAAAAATATTGATTTGGAGCAACTGCATACAAAAAATTTTGGGACCATTTATCCAGTTACTTATGTGCCATCGTTTTATCATATGAACAAATAATAATATTCATCCGACATAATAATAATTTATTTATTTGTCGTTTAAATGTCTATGCTCTATAATTAAATTAAAATCAAAGTTTTCAGCGTATAACTACACCAAATCAGAAGTATCACATTGCATATTGAGTCGAAGATAATATGTAATTTGGGGATATATCCTAAAAGCACAGCATTATACACTAACCAGACCACATCATTGAATCATACATTAACTGTTGCTGAAAGTAGTGTGTATTAGAGATTAAGACTCACCTCTCTTCCAGGATGGAATGGAACTTCAGGCCCACCGGTGATCTCAACAGCAACAACACCAGCAAGCTACAAATTTTAAAACGCCAAAAAGAATACAGTCAAAACCAGTCAAACCCTCAAACATAAATCGGTTAAATCTGAAAGCAAGAACAGAAAATCCGATCAAGAGTTAGATACCTGATAGAAGTCAGCGTATGAAAGGATAGGGAACTGCTCCTTGATCGGCTCGAGAAGCCTGACTGCAATATCGAGACCGTTGTTAGCAGCATGAGCGAGCTCAGCAGGTTGCTTCATGGTTCCGAATGGACCTCCGGTCTTGGTCTTGACATCAAAAGTTCCAGCTGAGTGCCACCTGTCCCCACCCATCACCGTAAGGCCTATCAGCTTCACGGATCTCAATACCAAATTTCAAATCAGACGATAGAAAAAAGAGAAGCTTACGCTAGACGGAGCATGAGTGGAGCACAGTTCTTCTCAGCGATGAGACCTCTTAGCTTCCTCTTAGCCTTTTGAACGGCGTTTTGGTACTCCTCGCTAACGGTTGGGTAACACTTGGTCATTTTTCTCTGGTTTCTACAAAAAAAACATTCAAATCATATCAACAATCTCCAAAACAGGTTCCAAACTCAGATCGAAAACGAACCTTTCGTCGGAGAGTGCGATGAAATGAAGATAGGAAAGCCACGCGATGTACACGAGTTGAGCACAAGCACACTCTGGTGAAAAGGAGGAGGATATATATGGGGGAGTGAAGAGCGGAAATGGTGTTAGTTTTGAGAATGGACGGCTTTGATGTGGGTTGAAAATTATTGATGTACGGCTGTGATTGTGGATTAGGTGGGCTGATTTTTGTTTTTTCTTTTTCACTTTCGAAGAAAAAGATTGGTCAATATTTTTTCTCAGAAAAAAAAACTATTTATTTTATTTGGAAAATTCGACGGGATTTAGGGAGAGCGAATTTAATAGAAACATCTGGATTAAAATATATATATATGTACTCACACTCAGTGTGAACACCTTGAAATAAAGAAGATGCCTTTTGAATTGAAGCGATTATTACAACAGCGGGCTAGGTACGCCAACGTTTATGACCCATCTATTTCTAAGATATGATTTTAATATCTCGCAAATAAATCACGTTTGTGGCCACTATCTATTCATTTAATGAGTTTATAAAATAAAAAAAAATTAATGATTAGATTAGATTTGTTCTGTTAAAATATTAAGAAATAAAAAAATTATTTTTAAAAACCAATTTAGTTTGATATATTCAATTTTTATTTTTAATTATTCTAAATTAGGAAAAAAAACTGAAAAGTAAGTTTATACTTTATAGTATATGAAAATAAATATTAAATATGAGATATTTAAAATATGGTTGCATGAAAAGTGATAATTTAGTGGTCAAACTAAACGTGGTGGCATAAAAAGCAACTAAAAGTTCAATATTAGCTTGTAATAAGGTGATTTTGTCTATTAACTACTGCTAGTTTGATTTTAAAATAAGTAAACGGTATTGGTATTCACTTAATTATAAAAATTTAAAAAAAACTAAATTCATCGTTTAAGTTTATGATAAATTGATGGTGCGGCAGTTTTAAAATTTATATAATAATGTATTTAGCACTTAATAATTAAATTATAAAAAAAATAGTATAAAACGTCATACAATATACACAAAAAAAAAACTAAAAATGTATATGACGAAATTTTTTTAAAAAAACCTGCAAAATTTACAAAATCGAATAGAAGGAAAAGTCGAGGCGACAAGGGGAGGGGATAATGCGTTGGAAATGTGGTCGGTGTGGGTGAATTTCATATACTGCAGTGGTTACCTTTTGAGCGGTGGAAGACGGCGAAACTTTCAAGTTTTTGTCGTAGATTTAGGATTTGTTGAACTTCTTTTAGAAAAAGGTAGAAATGAAATACGCAAACCTTAAGAAAAAACTAGTTATTACTTGATTCCATGAAAATACTCGAACGACTATCTTCTTCTAAAAATTCTTGATCTCAAATGATGGTTCTAGGGAGAAAATATATTTTTTCTATCTAATTTGAAACCAGATATAAATCTATGAACCAATCAAAAGACTTAAATAAGAATTCCTCACATTAACCACTAACATTTACCGTGCAGTAAAAGCAAAAAAAAAAAAACCCAAATCTTCATTTTTTTTTACAAATCAAGTCAAAATTCATGATTATATTTTTCCTTACTCTCTTGGGTCTTTTTTCTTATTTGAGTGGCGATTAATTGTCGAGCATCTTTTGAAGCCAGTCTTTAACGTATTGTGTTATGGAATAGTTTAGTTTACCGTTGGAATTTAAAATGTCGTTAATTATGTTTTGTTTTAATTCTGTTCTTTAAGTGCAGTTAGCTATGTTTTGTTTTAATTCTGTTCTTTAAGTGCAATTAGCCAAAACGTTATGTTTAGTAGTAATAGCAGCTTGGTCAAAATAGTGCACATTTCTGTTTGTGTTTTAGTTCTATAGTGAAACGATTCGTTTTGAACAGTTGTTGGCTAACAGCGTGACGGGCTGTATTGGCCATTACTTTTTCCTTTTTGTACCGCTGGAGGAAGATGAGCTGGTTATAAAAATTACAGAATAGATTCTACTTTTTTCTCTCTTCTCTCTTATTCTCTAAATTTGAATTCTTCTACTTCTTCTTTTCTTTATTTATCTCTTCTTCTCTTCTTTCAAATTTCGAATCACAATAAGGGTATCAGAGTTGCTACATTCCTTATGGCCAGCGAAGGAGTTACTATTCGACTACAAAAAGACATGGCTCGGTTGCAATAGAAAATGTCTCAGTTCAGGGTGGATATTGAAGTGAAGATGGATGGAAGATTTAAGGATTTTCAGTAAAGTTTCAAGAATGATATGCGAACTGAATTTTATTCTCTTTTGGAACAATTATTGGGGAAGCCACAAACTTCAAGCGCTACCAATTTCGGACGAAGCAAGGGTAAGGGCATTTTAAGGGAACCTCTACCTGGTTTTCCTCCTAAAGAGCCAATTATATATTGTCACCATAATTAGATCTAGGATCATACTCTCGTGTTAGTAGTGTAGAGTCCACTGCCAAACAGGTTAAGTTTGATTGTCCCCATTTCGATAGGTTGGATTTTTTAGGATGGTGGTTGAAGTTAGAGCAATATTTTGAGGCTAAGGGTATAGGGGATCAAGCTAAGGTGTGTATGGTTATGCTTCATTTGGAAGGGAAGGCCTTAGATTGGCACCATTTTTTCACTCAGAGGCAAGGTGGTCTTCACTAATTATCCTGGGAAACTTATGCTAAAGGGCTTAAGGTGGTCTCTCAAGCAATGTGGAACCGTGGAACACTTTCATGACCAATTTGTGAGTTTACTAAATCAAATTCACCTCCCTGAATCTTATGCTTTGACCTTTGAGTATATTCATTAGTAACTTACGAGCTGAGATTGGTCAATACCTTAAGCTGTTTAAACCTCAGAATTTAATTGATGGTTATTTGATAGTTAAGCAAGTAGAAAACGTAGTTGGGGGCAATCCTAGGAAACACATGGGTTCTAGTGGTGGGGTAGGACATTATAAAACCTTGTTTCCAAACTCACAAGAGGGCAGCGTGGGGTTTGTTAAGCAACCTTATCAATGGTTCAAATCATTTGGTTTGTTAACTGGATCCAATGTTACAGGATGAGCCCCTAGTGCCAGTGTCAATTTTAAGTTGCCCACTAGGACCTTGTCCCAAACAGAGAGGGAAGATAAGAGGAAAAATGGGCTTTGTTTCTAGTGTACCTCTAAGTACACTTCAGGTCACAAGTGTAACAAATAACAAATGTACCAGCTTGTGATTGAGCCATTTGTTGATTGGTTGATACTGTCCTACTGTTGAGAACTTTCGGGATTGTCCTAAGCAACTTGACTATGAAAGCAGTGAAAACGGACCTCCCTTATCTCTTCATGCACTGAAAATGACACAGGGGCATCAAACTATAAGGTTGGCAACTTGAATCAATTTTTAGAGGTAATTATGTTGATTGACTCAAGGACTACACACAATTTTATTGACTCTAAATTGACCAAAAAGTTACACTTATCAGTGGAAATAGTTGATAAGATGAAGTTAATGATTGCTAATGGAGGGAGTATGTTCACTCAAGGCATTTGTAGGGTTGTTATTTGGGAAGTTCAGAGGTATCAGTTCACTACCACTTCTTAGTACTTCTTGTTAAATGATGTGATCTCATCATTGGTATTCAATGGCTATCTTCCTTAAGGTCTATAATATGGAATTTCAACTTCTTAATTATGTAGTTTCAGTCTAGGGTCACCAACGTAACCTTAGTAGAATTCCACTAGGATCTCTTCAACTTTCCCTGGTGACAAGTTTTTTAAATACTCCAGTTTGGTAGAAAATGGTATTTGTCATATGTTGTTTTCTATATGCACTTAAGTAGCTTTATCTCTTCCTCAAGGTAATCTGCCTCAGGAGTTACAAGACCTGTTGAACGAATTTGATGATGTTTTCTAAACTCTTAAGGGCCTCACTCCTAACAGATCACATGACCACATGATACCTTTACTGGATGAGAACCAAGTGGTGAGAATCAAGCCTTACAGGTACTCCGCTGTTCAGAAAACTAATATTGAGAAGTTGTTTCAGGAAATGTTGCAAGCAGGGGTGATAAGGAATAACACTAGCCCTTTTGTATCACCAATTGTCATGGTGGAAAAGAAAAATAGGAGCTGAAGAATGTGTGTTGATTATAGACAACTAAATTAACTCACCATCAAATATAAGTTTCATATTCTTGTGATTGAGGAACTTCTGGATGAGCTAGGAAAAGCCAATTTCTTCAGTAAGCTAGATCTTAGATCAGGGTACCACCAAATCAGAATGTTAGAGCCAGACATCTACAAAACTACTTTTAGAATGCATGAGGGACATTATGAGTTTATGATTATGCCTTTTGGCTTGACCAACGCTCCCTTTAGTTTTAAATCCTTAATGAACCAAATGTTTAAGTCATTACTGAGAAGATCAGTCATGTCTTCTTTGATGACATTCTCATCTACTCTAGAGATTGGTAAGACCACTTGAAACATTTAAGAGAGGTTCTTACATTGCTGAAGGATAATTAGTTTTATGCCAAAAATTCTAAATATAGTTTTGGCACAACACAAGTAGAGTATTTGGGCTATACCATTGCTACTGAAACTGTTACTATGGATAGAACTAAGGTAGAAGGAGTTTTATCTTGGCCAACACCTCAATTAGTGAATGAATTGAGAGGTTTCTTAGGACTCTCGGGGTATTACAGGAGATTTATTAAAGGATATGGTATTTTGGCTGTTCTTCTAACTAGTCTTCTCAAGAAAGGAACTCCTTGGAAGTGGGATAAAATTGTTCAATCTTCATTCTATCAACTTAAAGAAGCTATTTGCAAGACACCTATATAAGTGTTGCTTGGTTTTCAAGAAAATTTTTGTGTAAAAACTGATGCGAGTGGACAAGGTGTTGGGCCAGTGCTGCAACAAAAAAAGGAGACCTATAGCCTATTTCCACAAAGCTTTTAGGTGTTAGACGCTAAGCATTGTCGATTTATGATAAAGAGATGATGGTAGTAATTATGGCAGTTAGAAAGTGGCATCTTTATTTGGTGGGTCGACACTTTCAGATCAAAATTGATCAACAAAGCCTTTGATTCCTATCAGATCAACATACCATTACACCTTATCAGCAAAAGTGAGTGGGTAATATGATTGGATATGATTTTTTCATTGCTTATAAGAAGGGAACTCAGAATATTATGGCTGATGCTCTGTCTTGAAGACCTCATGTGCTGGAGGGCCAATTGTTTCAATACTTAGGCCATGCCAACCTCACTTGGTCAAACATTTGGTCTCAAATTTTAAAGTCATACACTCAAGATCCACAAGTTCAAAAACTATGCCAAAAACTTCAGTCACATCCACAAGTACATCCTAAATTTTCTTGGGATGAAATTCTTCTTCAAATGAAAGGGAAGGTAGTGGTGGGCAGTAACACAACACTAAAAAGGACCCTTTTTGATCTATTTCATGGAGAAGCTATTGGTGGACATTCTGGAACTCAGGCTACTAGACACATGTTGGCTAGCATTGTATATTAGAAGGGGTTATCTAAAGATGTTTGAAGATGGACTAGAGAATGTGAAGTCTGCCAAAGGTGTAAAGGAGATACTTCAGCTTATCCTAGACTACTACATCCCTTACCCATTTATACAAAGGGCTGTTCAGACATAAGTATGAACTTTGTGGAAGGATTACCAGTCTCTCGAAGTAAGAGTACTATCTTAGTAGTGGTGGATAAATTGACCAAATATGGTCATTTCATGGTATTGCACCATCCCTTCACTACTGCATCAGTGGCCTATGAGTTCCTCCAACAAATTTACAAACTCCATGGTGCTCCTGAGTGCATTGTCTCTGATAGGGATAAGGTATTTTTGAACCATTTTTGGTAGGATCTGTTCAAATATCTAGGTACACAACTGTATTTGTCTACTGCTTATTACCCTCAAATAGATTGACAAACTGAAGCTCTAAATAAATGTATTGAGAGCTACCTGCGGTGTATGTCTAGAGAGAAGCCTTCTAAATGGGTTGATTGGTTGCCTCTAGCAGAGTGGTGGTACAATACCATTTACCATTCTACGATTCACATGACCCCATACGAGGCCCTATATGAACATGAACCACTAGTTCACTTACCTTATTTAACAGAAGTTTCTCGAGTGGCTGGAGTGGATATGAGTCTTCAACATATAGAGGCTTTGAGAAGTCTGTTGTGATTTTATCTTAAAAGATCACAAGAACGAATGAAACAGATAGTTGACAGGAAGAGATCTGATAAGGAATTTGAGGTGGGCAATTGAGTGTATGTCAAATTGTGTTAAGAATAATAAAACTGAACAGTTAGCAGATTAGTTAGTGAAGGTTGGAAAGGTTAGTTAGTTTGTTAAGAGAAGCAAGTTGTTATCTGTAAGTATAAAAACAATGGTCTGGCATTGTATTGAGCAAGCAAATAGTCTAAATTCATTTAGTAAACAAAGTTCTCTAAGATTGGAAAGAAATTCTCAAAGATTACCTAGTTTTCTTCATGGTATCAGTTGCTTGGTGTTACTGATCATGGCAACGACACACTCTGCTGCGTCTGACTCTGTTGACGTTCCTGGATCTGTGTTCACTGCTAAATGTATGGTAAATTCACTTCCTCGACATGATGTTGTGAAACTCGATGAAGGTTCGTTTCTTCAATGGAAGCAACAGGTGAGATTCATTGTTAATGGCTATAATCAGTTTGGTTTTCTTGATGGTTCTATTGCTGTGCCATCGAGGTTTGTGGAAGCGTCGGATGGTACACTTGTGGTAAATCCCGTGGCGTCCGTGTATCAACAGCAGGACAATCTTCTCACGTCCTGGCTTCTTTCCACTATTAGTTCCTCCATTCTTTCATCCTTTATGGATGTTCAGTTGGCGAAGGATGTGTGGAACATGGCGTTGGAAATGTTTGCGGCCGATTCCGATCAACGGCAGTCGCATTTACGTCATGAGCTTCACTCACTCAAGAAATGAAGCATGTCAATCCGATATTATGTTGCAAAGTTAAAACGTGTGTGTGCTATGTTGGAATCCTCTGGATCTTCCATTTCAATGGTAGAAAGGACGGCGGTGCTTCTTGCGGGGCTTCCGTCTGAGTTTAAAGGCGTCGTCTCGTCGGCTTCATTGTCTCCGACTCCGTTGCCGTTTCTACGATTGGTTGAGGCGTTACTTGAATGTGAAACACGGCATGCTCAGACCAGTCAAGAGGTGGTGTATGCTGCTAATCTAGTGGAGGATGTTCCTATGGATGGTTCGTCGCGAGGAGGACGATCGGGCGTGCGCGATCGTGGACGGACGTTTTGGTCGCGACTTCAGTGTCAGATCTGCTCTCGGTTTGGACACGTGGATCAAAAATATTATTACATGTATCATCGTGATGAGTCGTCTCCGGTGTCCCTTCCGCCGCAAGACCAGACGATGAATTTTAACTCCAGCGATGGTGGCTGGTCATCTCTCCCAAATACTCGGCCTAAGCTTTCTAACTTTGCTCAATAGCTTTATGGGTCTAATCAAGTTAATTGTACTACAGGTCAAAATTATTTTGGACCTGGTCAAAATGCAAAAAGACTTTGGTCAAAATTGGTGTGCTGTTGGACCTGGTCAAAATGCAAAAGAATTTGGTCAAAATTGGGGTTCTGTTGGACCTGGTCAAAATGCAAAAGAAGTTGGTCAAAATTGGTGTGCTGTTGGACCTGGTCAAAATGCAAAAGAATTTGGTCAAAATTAGGGTGCTAAAGCAGGCTACAATGTGCAGCGTGGAGGTCAGCAAGTTGGGCCAAATGGGTGGCCTAAGCCGCATGATGAACAGAGGCCTCCAACTTCTGGGCCGCACGCTGGTGGGCCAATTGATGGTGTGCATGGAGGGTTTGGCGTGCCGTCCTATGGTGGGCCAAGTATTGGGCCGTATGTTCGGCCAAGTTTTCCTCCTCCAATGCCTACAAATCCGTTTGTGAATAATGTTCAGCTCGATCCGGCTAATCCGATTGGTACCACGACAGTTCCATGGCGGACCAAGCCACGTGCGCGAGTGTTTTCTGCCTCAAACCCGTGTTTTGGACTTCCTAGGTTGGGAGATATACATGCATCGGATTATTCTGATCCGTCGATCTCTAGTTCTCATGCTAACTTCGATCGATATAGAGTGAGTGGGGATGAGTCTGACTTGCCGATTCCTGGACCAGTTGGGACGTCGTCTTGGAACCCTGATTCAGGAGCCAGTAATCATGTTTGTCAGGATCCATCCGATTTGAAGCATGCCACTCCTTATTCAGGTAAGTCCTCTATTTTAATGGGTGATGGTACACCCGCAATGATATCGTCTATTGGTCAAAGTGTTTTGCCGACACGGTCTAGGTTGCTTCAGCTATCTAATGTTTTATGTGTCCCAGCTATTCGAAAAAATTTATTGTCAGTATCACAATTTGCAACTGATAATGGGGTATTTTTTGAGTTTCACTCTACTTATTGTGTGGTTAAGGACAACGTGACACAGGAGGTTTTACTGACGGAGCATATTCATGATGGGCTATATCGGTTCTCTATACCAGATGGTGTTCCTAGTATGTCTGCTGCTCAGGTAGAATGTTCGACTTCGACTGCAGACAGTGAGTTGTTTTCGTTATGGCATAAGCGCATTGGACATCCATCGTCTCTTGTTGTTAAAAATGTTTTACATAAGTGTCGTGTTCCTATGAATAAAGTTTCTAGTAATGATGTTTGTACTGCTTGTAAAAAGGGTAAACTTCATAAGCTACCATTTTCGGCTTCCAATACTGAGTATACTGATCCTTTTTCGTTAGTTGTATCTGATGTATGGGGACCTGCTTCGGTTGCTTCTAATAACAATTGGTACTATGTGTCGTTCATAGATATGAGTTTTCGATTTACTTGGGTATATCTAATTCGACAGAAGTCACAAGTTATAACCTGTTTTATTCAGTTTCAGAAACTTGTTTACAATCAATTTGGCAAGACCATCAAGTAGTTTCAGAGTGACTGGGGTTGTGAGTATCGTGCATTGGCTTCGGTTTTAGCGTCCCAAGGCATTGTTCATCGTGTGTCGTGTCTGCATACTTCTGAACAAAATGGTGTTGCCGAGCGTAAACATCGTCACATTATGGATATAGGGCTTACTCTTTTAGCTCAAGCGGGACTTTCAATGGAATTCTGGGCGTATGCGTTTACATATGCCGTTCATTTAATAAATCGTCTTCCCACATCAGTGCTGGATGGTAAGACACCGTATCGTATGCTCTATGGGTAAGACCCTACTTATGATCATTTGCGTGTCTTTAGGTGTTGTTGCTACCCGTTTCTGCACCCGTTTCAGCGTCATAAATTAGAATTTCGATCTCAACCGTGTACGTTCTTGGGCTACAGTCCTTGTCACAAAGGATATCACTGTTTGTTGCCGGATGGTCGCATTATTGTCTCGCGACATGTTGAGTTTGATGAGTCATGGTTTCTCTCTCCAACGAATGTATCTCGGTCACGAGAGGTGAGTACTATCCCTACCTATTTTCCTATTCTTGAGACTAATCCTTTATTGGGAAGGAATTATGCTTCTGGAAATGCTTGTCCACCTAGTGTATCTGGGTCTCTGAGTCCTCAAACTGGAGTGGATGTTAGTCCAACAAATACTAATTGTCGTGATACTCCCTCAATGAATGAAATAGTAACTGAAGGTGAAAATGATCATCATGATTTCTTGAATTCTGAAACTCAGTCCTCCACACCTGTTGTTCAAGTTCCGTCTGACCCTACAGGACCAGATGTGGTGCCTAATGTGAATATTCATCCTATGACCACTCGTTCGAAGGCTGGTATTTTCAAACCTAAGGCTCTTGTGGTTGAGATTGTCGAACCATCAACAATTGAAGAGGCTGTCACTAGTCTTGAATGACAAGCTGCTGCTCAAGCTGAGTATGACGCTTTAATTCGGAATGGTACCTGGGTCCTTGTTCCTATGCCATCAGGTCGCAAAGTTATTGGTTGCAAGTGGTTGTTTAAAGTAAAGAAGAACTCAGATGGCACGGTTGAACGATACAAGGTACGTTTAGTGGCGAAAGGCTGTTCTCAAGTTCCGGGATGTGATTTTCAAGAGACATTTAGTCCAGTTGTAAAACCTGCTACTATAAGGGTTATCTTGTCCATTGCAGTTACTAAAGGGTGGTTAATTCGACAAGTTGATGTTAACAATGCCTTCTTAAATGGTAATGTTGATAGTGAGGTGTTTATGCAGCAACCCCCGGGATATGTTAGGCTTGGTTCTGATGGGAGACCTTTGGTTTTTCGTCTAAAGAAGGCGTTGTATGGATTGCGTCAGGCTCCACAAGCTTGGTTTGAGAGGTTGCGAAATTTTCTTGTGAAAATTAGATTTGTTGGCTCTAAGTCGGATGCTTCTCTGTTTGTTCGAGTTCGCTCGGGTTCCACTCTATATGTGCTTGTTTATGTTGATGACATTATCATTACTGGTAGTTTAGCGTCTTCTATTGACGGGTGTGTAAAGTTATTGAATGATGAATTTTCGTTAAAGGACATGGGTGAGTTACACTATTTCTTAGGAGTTGAGGTTACCAGGTCGTCATGTGAAAGTCTTCACCTTTGTCAACGGAAGTACATCCGGGATATGTTGAAGCGTAGCGGTTTGACAAGTGCTAAAGGTGTTCATACACCCATGATTAGCTCGTTGCACATCTCTAAGAATGATGGTGATTTTTTATCTGATCCAACTGAGTACAGAAGTCTGGCAGGTGCGTTACAATATGTGGTTCTTACTAGGCCTGATATTGCTTATGCGGTTAATCGGGTATGTTAGTTTATGCATCATCCTACCACAGTTCATTTGGCTACTCTTAAAAGAATATTACGATATTTGTCTGCTACTCTTGATTTTGGAATTGTTTTTCGACGGTCTGATTCTCTTTGTTTAGTTGGGTTTTCTGATACAAACTGGAGGTTGGATTTCGATGATCGGAGGTCTACTTCGGGGTATTGTGTTTTCTTTGAATCTAATCCTGTGTCGTGGTCATCGAAGAAGTAACAAGTGGTATCGCGTTCTACAGCTGAGGCTGAATATAGAAGTCTTGCTGCCGTTACAAGTAATGTTCTGTGGTTATTATCGTTGTTACGAGAGTTGCATATTGGGACTGTTTTTCCACCAAATATATGGTGTGATAGTTCTAGTGCAGTTGCAGTTGCTGCTAATCCAGTATTACACTCCAAGTTTAAACATGTGGAGTTAGATTTATTTTTTGTTCGTGAGAAGGTTGTCGATGGTTCGATTTGTGTAGGAGAAGTTCCTGCGTCAGATCAAGTTGCTGATGTGTTAACCAAACCGTTATCGGTTTCTCTTTTTGCTCGATTCAGAAATTTTCTTCGGGTCTTGACAATAGAGAAGATGGATGCATGTTAAGAATAATAAAACTGAACAGTTAGCAGATTAGTTAGTGAAGGTTGGAAAGGTTAGTTAGTTTGTTAAGAGAAGCAAGTTGTTATCTGTAAGTATAAAAACAATGGTCTGGCATTGTATTGAGCAAGCAAATAGTCTAAATTCATTTAGTAAACAAAGTTCTCCAAGATTGGAAATAAATTCTCAAAGATTACCTAGTTTTCTTCAAATTGCAACCATACAGACAACATTTCATGAGGCAGTTTTGAAACTAAAAACTTGCTCCAAGATAAGTTAGCCCTTTTTCCTGTGGAGGCTCGAGTTGGCAAAGGTTGCCTACAAATTGACCTTACCTGCTGCTGCTAAGATACAACATACCTTCCATGTCTCGCAAATTAAGAAGCATGTTGGTTCAACTGTGGCTTTAGTTGTTCTACTAGCTACTAATGCAGATGGTTCCATGCTAAAAAAACCAATTCGAATCTTAGATAGGAGAATGATCAAAAGGGGAAACTCAACTATGACTGAAGTACTTGTGGAATGGGCTGATATATTTCCAGAAGATTCCACTTGAGAGAACTGGAGTGATCTCCATCAACAATATCCACAGTTTGATCCTTGAGGACAATGATCTCGTTCGGGGGTAGGGTATTGTTATGGAATAGTTTAGTTTACCGTTGGAACTTAAAATGTCATTAATTATGTTTTGTTTTTATTTTTTTCTTTAAATGTAATTAGCTAAAACGTTGTGTTTAGTAGTAATAGCAGTTTGGTCAAAATGGTGCACATTTCTGTTTGTGTTTTAGTTCTATAATGAAACGATTCGTTTTGAATAGTTGTTGGCTAATAGCATGACAGATTGTATTGGCCGTTACTTTTTCCATTTTGTATCGTTGGAAGAGGATGAGTTGGTTATGAAAATTACAGAACAATTTCTTCTTCTTTCTCTCTTTTCTCTTATTCTCCGAATTCAAATTCTTCTTCTCTCTATTTTTCTCTTATTCTCTTCTTTCAAATTTCAAATCACAACATATTGGCTACAAACTTTAGTGCGTTCTTGTTAATGGCTGATACTTACAAAGGAAAGGTAAGCTCCGACAGCAACATACGAAGTTCCAATGAGGTGAAAATCGATTGTCATCACTAGTTGCTTCGCCGTTGGTGGGTATGACCAAATCACTATTTTTTGTTTGGTTTTCGTGAGTTTTTTAATTCTTTTAAAATTAAGACGAAATTAAAAAAAATTATAAATGTTGAGGGTTAATTTCTAAAGCTATCAAAATACACCCGAGCCGAAAGCTTGCTTGTGATGATCAAAGTCAAAGAAAGCCTGAGACAATAACATTTTTTATCTCGAAAAAAGCTAGAATCCATAAGAACTCAAGTTAGAGAAAAACCTGAATCCGTAAGAGTTCAAGTCTAAGAGAGATCTCACATTTTCCATTGTCATCTTGCTTCTTTGTTGATGTCTTTCTCTATTGTTACAGGATCAGTCACTTTTATGGTTTAAGATTTTAAAGGTTTTTACAACTTTCTCTCTCATAATATTTTGTCTGGATTTCTTTGTTGAGAATTCAAAAGGTATTTAAGCATCTCTAAGAAAGCATGAGCATTGAACAAGTCTACCCAAGTAGCAACCACGGAAAACAATATATTTTTCTTTGACATGGAAATGTTGGAACTCCATCTTGATGAATGGATCTTAAAAAATAAAAGAACTCTCCTTGGTGGGGAAAGTCATTGCAGAGAAACATGTTAGGATTTGTCCATTCAAGGCCATCATTTCTAAAGCTTGGCCCTTTCAAGGTTCAATGAAAGTGGATGAATTCATGATTTAGAATAGTCGGTAGGAGTTACACTTGAGTTCTGGATTTTTATTAACAATATCCCTATCTAGATAATTTCAAATGAGAATGCTATTAAGATCGGTCAATTTTTTTCCTTAACTCGTTGAAATAAATGTTGATAACTTGAAGAATGTCAAATGTGGAGGAGTCATAAGTATTAAAATGACAATCCATTCGACGAACCACTTATGGTTGGCTTTGGATCTATGTATCAACATCTCGTTTCAATATGAGAGGCTCTCACACTTTTATTATATTTGTGGCCGCTAGGATACAATGAACGAAAATGCTTGTCAAATTAGATGGAAAAGGTGATAAGATATTTGGACCCGGGTTGAGGGCAAATGCAAGTTACCAGAAAATTGTGACATCAGGGAAATGGAATTGGAAAAAGGAAAATTTCTTATGGAAGAAGACAATAAAGACACACGTAAAGGTGCACACAACAAAAAATCAAGAGATGTTTAAATCTCTGATACACAAGGTGCTCATGGACCGAGTTGGGTTAGATTCGGGCCAGGTTTAAATATAATATTAACATATTTTATATTTGTCTAAATTCAATCCAACCTAAAATATAGGCCTAAAATTTTACCAAAATATGAACTATCCCACCTCTTCAAAGAATAGTTGGTAGGAGCTACACTTGAAGAGAGTTTTTTTCGACCTCCAAGTTTTGGGTTTTCATTAACAATATCCCTATTTAGATGATTTTAAATGAGAATGCTATTAGGATATGTTGGGATCAACATGTATAAACAACGAGATAATAAAAGTGGAGAAGAACGAATATATATATTTTACGTGAAAAAATTCTTTCGAAGAGGATAAAAAATCACTAGCAAAGATAATTTCACTGTCGTGGCAAAAACGAATAGTACAAAAATAAAGATAAAACTAAACCCTGAAAATAATAATCTTCAAAATATA